>NW_019213281.1:198551-212612 GCF_002532875.2 Varroa jacobsoni | reverse complement strand
TGTGTGTGTGTGTGTGTGTGTGTGTGTGTGTGTGTGTGTGTGTGTGTGTATGTGTTTCTTTGTGCGCCTATGAGACGCAAAAAAGGAGGATTTGGACTGGGTGGCTGACAGGTGAATGTTTAAGGAGCGGGCCACTTTTGTTGTCGACGGTAGCCAAGCAGAAACACCTTCCCATTTGACTATAGCATCTAATCCAATCGGGATTTGGTATATTATTGTGAATTCATTACAGCCAATGTTATGACGAGAATGGAAGGGGAAATAACGACACTGGACAAACCTCAATGTGCAAGAAAGCGACTTCCGTTGCCCTGACTGCTATTGATGGAGACGCGGGCCTCGTATGTATTTTAGGAAATGATGCCGACCCATTGGGCTGTTCTCGGATGAACGGTTTTTCAATTTAGACGAATATTTGGTAATATACATCTACTCAATTTGCATATTTTTGTGGATCGTTATCTTTTTACTTATTTATAATTTATCTAAGGTAATGAATCGACATAGTGGCGTTACGTATAGTCTAGCAATAGATACAGGTATCTGGTTGCAAAGTCAGCAATCGTTGTATTATCAATAGGTAAAGATCTATGGCCAGATTAGGACGCTGCCTAGAAAACAGGACTCATTTCATGCTGTTGAAAAATCCGTGTTATAGTAAAAGACCATCTATTTATTAAACGATAGCATCTTAGTACAATTATTTATCCATTATACGACTTTAGTGCTACTAAGAGCTATCTACTTATAGTGAACTTGAACTGCCGAACGTCGTGCCAGCTGTTCGTAGCTTACATAGATCCCCGTCACGTGTAGAACAACTTAAGTTGGATGGTGAAATAGTAAATTTTGTTACCCTCGATACAAAACTTTCGACTGATTGCTTAGCGTAATTTACTAGATGTCACGTAACTATTTCGCAGGCAACTTCGGTATGTCTTGAGGTCTTTCTATGCCGACGAAACTGAACGTGTTTAGTCTTTTTCAGCTACTCAGAAATGCTTTTTAATGGAGATAAATGCTCTTCATATTCCTGGCGCTTGCAATTGGCTTGTGGTCGAAGTTAGCGATCGCTCTCTTGTCACATTCAGTAGTGATTCTGCGAAGACTACTCGTGATTACGATGACCATTACAAAGATCAGCCCATTTACATGAGAGTACGTTAGTGGCAAGCTGTCTTTAAGATAAAGATTAATACCAAAGAGGCAAACTTCTATTAGTGCAAAGCCTGTTGTCTACGGTTTACATGTTAGCTAATTTAGCGTCCTATTATTTTTACCTATTAGTATCACATTTTTTTTTTACAGTAAAGTGTCAATATAGAATATACCAACATATGACGACACAGACAGGCTAATAAATTGCATGTTTTCTCTCCAGTTAGTTAATAAAACAGAAAATTACTTAGTTAATTTAGTCCCTTGGGAATCTCACTTGCCAGAAATCGTTGAGGACGTCTGGACTCGTTCTTTCTCAGTCTGTACATCTGTAGCTGTGGCTCACTCGTATACCGAACTAGTCTATAGATAGATTACGCCGTGCATATTTCGTACGTTTTGATGACTCATTTTCATAAATACGTGCATGGGCTCCAAGATCGTTCTTTGAGTGGCAGTACCTGTCGTAATTCTTCAGGTATAAGCATAGCCTAGGTTCGTTTTGCCTGACGTGCGACGAACGGCCTGTACCGCGTGCGTGTCCACCTGAACTACAGACTTGTTCAACATGGCCATTTTACACAATAGGCAACGAGGTATTTTCTCCTCTGTCTCGTCAGATATTATCAGTTTGAAGAAGTAGGTTACGACGTGACCCGCTAGCAGCGATCGTTGCCTGCTTTGATAAAATAAAACGTCCACCCTAACAGCAGCGGGCTGAATCGTATTGGAAAGCGTATGCAAAACGGATGAACGACGCAACTTTCAGGATTTCCAAGTAGGTTCCCTTTGAGTTCCCTTCAGAAGATTGAAGACTGAGGAGGCCATTCTATTCTCCTTTCTCCTCTTTCTTGCCTTCCTCAACCCCTGTCGTCTTCCCTTTGAGCGGTTCCTTTCTCTTCTTTGAGAGTCGGGTATGCCTCAGTACTCGGTGCTCGTCGTGCACTCGTGCTTCTAGGAGGTCCGTGTAACATCTCCTTTTTTCGCCGGAGTGCTTGCATCTGTGTGTATCAGGCGACGGCATGCCGAGTGGCGTATTAACATGAACGAGGAGAGCTGGTGCGCGTTTACGGCTCGAAGAGCAGAGAGTTAGAATATATGGAAGCCTGACCAGCCGAGCTGAGTTCGATGGCGACTGCTGCAACAGCCGAACGACTCAACGTATGTACAGCAGGGGAGATGAAGAGTTTGGGCGCAGGCAAGGATGCTGATGAAGAGCCTGAGCAAAGCATCGGAAGATGAGTGAATGAAGGTCATGTGAGCTGGCGAGAGAGTAAGATAGAGGAAAATGAGTGCGTAAGAAATGGCAACGAGTGGCAAACTGTGCCAGCTACGCGGTTCAGCTGGTGTGGACAAAGTCCGCTAGGGAAACAGGGGCAAAGAAAGGACAGACAGGAGTAACTGCGACCTTCACGAAGAATATCACTTTCTCTCTTTCCTTTTACTATACCTTATTCTCTCGTTACTTTCTTCCCGACTAAGATTAAAACAGCCAGCCCACAAGTAAGAGCATCGGCGATGACTGTGGCCGGGTCAACAGAGCCACACGGGTGACGAATAATCGACTAAAAAAGCGGGAAAAGAAAATCTCCAAGGGTACACCAGCAGTAGCAAGACGCGTAAAGTAGAAGATCAGTGCACAACAGGAAAAGCGTCAGCTGTGACTTCGTTTATTCGTCGTTTCTTCTTCTTTTCTTTTGTTCTGTGCTTGCACAAGAACAACGTCAGATCGTTCGGGCCGTCAGGGGAACGGAGGTCCATACTCCCATCCGTCGACTGCGGAAGTTTCGACTTCGAAGCTATCTGGCTGGCTAGCCGACGTGGTGATGTCGTTCAGACAACCACTTTTGCCATGCGGAGGGCATGTTCAGAGAGATACAGCCGTAGAGCCTTACATATGAGCTCCAAGTGTTTGGGTACGGGAAGAAGACACAAGAAGCGCAAAGAAGAAAATGGCTGGGGGTCGGGGACAGTCGTCTTGGTGGGACATCATGGAAGACGACGCTTCGCCAATCTTAGGCGGCAACCCAACGAGTTGGATGAGTGTATCCGATGAACTGTTGATAGTGTCTGAGGGTGAGGACAGTCATCGGCCTCGTCCTCGCAGGACAGCCAGCAGGACAGCAGCAATAGAGTGGTACAGAATAAATCGCTGAACATAGCAGCTTCCTTAGAAGAAACGGCTATCATTGCGCGACCGACGGCCTCGTCTAGTCACCGCCGTACTAAGCTCGCCCGCCAGCGCTTGCAAGCTGAGAGAGTGAAAGCCTCTCAAGCGAAAAATACACACCAAAAGTTCGCGGTTCTACACCACTACGCTGAATAGTTTGCTTACTAGCACTGTCCTCCCTTAGTAGAGTCAGCTTGTAGATACGTAATGTAGGAAATAGCCCAGTAACGTTGGAGGGTGCTGCCGCTACAGCCTTTTCAGATATCAGACGAAGTAGGACCCAGGCGGTAGAACAGCAACTGGGAAGAAGGGTTAATAAACTTGAGCAGTGTCAGCAGCAACTCAACGTTTGACCTCAACTTTCATTGCTACATTCCTTAGAGCCGAAGGGAGTAAACGGTGTGTTAAAGATGGAGTAAGCATCAGTAACTGTTGCAGTAGCAGCAGCAACAGCAGCATCCGCGGTAGAGCATAGAGGCGTCGGAACTCATGGCGATTGAGCTGGCGGGGAGTTCTGCCGGTTTGTTGATTGGCGCTTGAGCACCATCGGCAAGCGAAGAAGAACTTGTTGCAGTTGAGTTTAGTTGACTATAGCCTTCGTCTGCCAACCCTGGTGGGAATTGACAGTGTGCTCGCTAACGTCCTACCGAGTCAGTCAGCCGATGATTGGAAAACGGGTTGTTTCATCGCAAGCTTTCTCTCGTAGGTTTTTTCCCAGCGACAGCGACGACAACAGCTGATTGACGACTGCTTGCCATCCAGCCCGGCCATTTCGAGGCCAAATACGTCTTCTACGTAGCATTGGCTTGACCGAAAAGCCGATCGATTTGCTGCTAAAGGAACTTCAAGAACCCTTAGCAGAGAAGCGGCGTACGGGACAAAGGACTGTAATCGTAATACCACTTCGGTGCTCCTTGCCGAAAAAGAAGTTGTCGCACTTCACAGCCGAAATGACAGAATGAACCGAAAAGGTGTTAGTTATAGTGGTAGCGTGGCAACACAACTCTTTCTTGCTAAACCATTCTATAGAGCTTCTGCCACGACTAGTACTTCCTCTCCTGCTGCAGCAATGGGAAAAGAAACCAATGTGTATCCTTGATGCCGTCGTACAGCTGGCGGAAGCAGCAATAACAGTTGAACAGTGCGAGACTTCTTATTGACACCCTGAACTAGACTAACTGTGTTGGGGACCCGTCGTTTCTGAGTTCGTTGTGCTATGCAGCGAGCAAAAAAAGATGATGAAAACGGGAACGACAATTTTTTTCTCGCCTTCCGTTCTTACTACTCAGCAATAGTACTTCTTCTTTTTGCACTTATAGTGTCCTTTGCCGCTCGCTCGTTGCCCTACCCACCCTCTGCTGCCTCGCTTTATTTCGTCAAGTGCGAACAACGCTCTCGAGCGCGAGTCCTATTCCTTTATATTCCGTGCTTCCGACAATCGTCGTCGATGTTGCGGCTGTCAAGAAAATAAAGATAAATAAACCACTATAGAAATGCGGCACAATAAAGGGGGGACAGTCCGCAATTTTTAAATGTGGATGAGTTGATAGGTAGAAGAGTCGTTATTTCTTGTAGATAATTTATTTAGCAGCGTTGCTTGCTTATGGAAGGTGACGCGACATCTCCATTTAAGGCATATTGCATAGCTTCACATCCTTCAGGTCCTATTTACGCCATTTTTTAAGTGTTGGCGGACGTGAACGTTGAGAACCCAATTCGTACCCATTTATCATCCGTGGTAGTTTCTCTTGTGGTTTATACCAACGTACATTACCCCTCAGTAATGAATGTATTTTCATTGAATTTAATTAGAGGAACAGATTTTTGCGGCGAGTGAGTAATAACCGGATCCCGTATTGCTATAGTTTTCACAACTCCGATTTTCTGCTATTTGAAGTTTTTGATACCAAAGGTTTCCTTTTGCGCTTTCTTTTTGCAAATTCCTGCGCGGCACTTGCAAAGTTGCCGAAGTCAATCTCGTGTCAGTCGCAACTTCATCTCGCAATATTAACTATAAAACTTCGATCTAGGCTGTCCGTTTGATATTCAACAGCAGCAAGATGGCGCCCACCGATGTGCTTCGTAGAGAACCCTTCAACCGCTGATCTTAACCACTTCAAGATTTGTTTAGTTTTTTAAAGACAACTCGAATTTAGTATGAGAGCTTTCTAAAGGTAAGAGTCTCTTAGCAGAATACCGTTGAATCAATGCAGCTGCATACCATTTGCTAGAGCCAAATTTGGTATTTTAAATAAGTGTTTATCCATGTTTTTTTGTTTTTTAATTATATCGGCCGCACGACCAGCTGACACAACAAGTCAGTCTCTTTGTTAAAAGTTGCCCGAAACAATATTTGTACAGTCGATACATTCATAGATCGACGCAAAATCCTAGATTATATTCCCAAATTATAGTTCCCTATTAGTGAGTAACATGGGTATAACCGAAAGCACTATGGAAGGACTCCTTCCATGGTGCAATTTTACATAGGCTTCACTTCTCGTTATCTAACTTACTATGTTCCTTAGCCAAATACGGTATCAGACAGTATTCCGCGCCTTACCTGTCTGGCACACTCCGCTTTTCCTAAGCGGCACTTTTAAATTATGTAACACCAGGCTTCCGCCTTCCTCTGAGAGCCGAACTGTTCGAGCACAAAAAGACGGCAGTTTTCTACAAATCGTCAGTGGGACAATCTGGAGAAGACTTAAGGGCCCTTTTTTTTTATGTAGATGGACACTTTGGCCCAGCAGAACCTCAATTTCATCCAAACGAACGTACGAACAATAGCCCTAGATGCAAATCTGTAAAGGAGTGGAATTCGGCAAAGGTTCTCCTATATATGCGAAGTGCTAACGAACCAAACGATAATTCACGTTACGATATTGTGCTACTATTCGCCTCATTTCGGTGTACGGTGCAAACGTCTCACTATGGCCCTGGAGAACGGGAAGTTATTATAACGAAAGGAAGCAGCAATATGACCAAATGGCGCGGGGACGGCATTAAGTAGGGTATTTCGATGAATCGAGCATACTCTCACATACACGGCGCCTTCTGCAGCTGCCCCTGCCATTTGTACAAGTCTTGCAAGGGAGCTAACCAGTCCACCTAGTACCAACCTTGATCTGTGCATTCGATGTCGGCGAATCCCTAGAGCAGAGAACTAGCAAAGTACAACATGGCTACCCTTATAATGCCGAGCGTTTCCATGGATCGCGCGCCGCCGCAGCTGTAGCAGCTATGTTGAAACGTCCTCACTCAGTTACTCTAGTATATTAGCGTCCAGGTCGTCCACCCTTCGAATCGTGGGGGAGTTGAGAGGAGTTGGGACTGAGGGCGGCTAGCAGTTGAGGGGGGCCACTGGACGAAACTGATGTTAAAGTCACACGAGGTTGGGAAAAGTTTGTATGTGGCTGACTTTCGAATAACTCTTGTTCCCTCTTTGGGACGCAAGTTCCATTAAGTTAACGGGCTGTCAATGCGATCACCGGTGGTGTTCAGTTTCTGCCACCATACGGTCTCGTAGAGTAAAAGGCATACACCGCATTAAAGCGACACACATATAAGCGCTGCCACATGGCACCGGCCACAGTACCATGTAAAGCGGAGACAAAGAAGACCAGTGGAGTGATTGTACCGTAACGCTTAGGACCGCGTATCGTTTATTGTTGATGCGACCATTTCATCTACACCACCATTGCTAAAAAGACTGGCAAAATACTGAGGCTTCCCTTGGGAGTTTCGTCAAATGGATGGTGTATTCTGCCTAGAGGGGAAGCACCTTTCCAACGTCCGGCCGTCAACTCATACCACCATACTCTGGGTCTGGTGGACCCGACCCAACCTGAAAATTTCTCTCCCCTGCAATCTACTGCGCTGATCGCAGCGTTTGAAAATCCGGCGGCAAAAACAGCCTAATGTACTTTTATTATAATGACTTCCAACACGAATTACAAAATCCTGCTGGCTCTCATGCTGCTGCTGTAGACTTAACTGACCATGTTTCATTCAAGTTAAGGAAAAGAACCTGTTAAAAAGTCTAGTGGATATGCAATACACGATTATAGCTGGTTTTATCCCTATCCTTCTCCTCCTCTATGGATGTCCTCGGAAAGGTAAGCTGTCTAAATAACCGTTTTGAAAAGGTACCCTTTAGGTACTCTATGATTGCCCTGTTGAAGGGAAAAGGAGCGTACGCGGACCGACATCTAGGAGGAATAAGACACGAATCATTGTCGAGAAAAGAGAGAACTCTAGGCCCCTGATCTGCTGACAGGCCTTGTCGTTTTCATAACTAAAAAAAGATTTGGTCTTCTTTTACTAGCGACGCAACGGTATCCGATATCGACATTGTCGACCGATTACTTTGAATATTATAATTACCATCTCCAAGTGACAATTACTGAAGCTACATCAGAAAGCGCCAAAAAGGCGTTTAGCATCGGTGATTCTATCATGCTATCGCGTACCCCCATATATTGTGTGAGATGTGAATATTCCCTCATTAAAATAGATTAACGTAAAATGAAGTAATCGCGCCCTCTGTTTTTTTAGTGCCAGTTGGTGTGGCCAGTGGATGTAAAGTATGTCACAAGTAAAAATTCTAAAGTAGCTATTTTTAACAGCCCATTTGCGAAAGTTGTGGATTCATTCTAATGGAAATTTATAAAAACAGTTAAATTTTTCTAAAATTTGTTGTTTTTCTCTCTGAGCTTTTAAAATGCTAATACATAACGGTGGCTGACCCGTTTGCTTTACCAATTAATATTCAGTAATTCCATAAAATTGAACGTATATACAGTAGATTATGATGGCATTAAGTATAATAGGCTTATCTTTCAGCTTTCGATAGTGCGCCAGTTATAATAAATGTTTTTTTCTGGCAAATTACTGCAGTTGAGAGCATATTTTTGCTTGCTAATTTCGAAGTTATTTTAAACTTAGTTGTCATGAAGTTAGTGAGGTAAAACACTGTTAACATCAGTTTACGCTGAACGCCTTGCTGTACAACCAGTTTTGAGGTCGGTGTAAATAAGGCAAATGCTGGTCGTTAGAGCAAACCTTTGAAGGATTTGTTTGCATTTACTGGTATAAAGTTTATAGGGGTTATCAAGTAACGCCATAGAGGTAGGTCAGCTGTGAAAAGTTGCTCTATATCGTTTGCAGTATGTAACTGAGGTAATACCGTGGTATGCTGTTATCAATGGTTAGGGTATTAAAATTCTACAATTCGTTGACAATTCGGAAATTGAAGTAAACTAAAAAACAAAGTTATACGCTCTCAAGAATTATCCGACCAATATAACTAACTGAAGTCAGAGGTAAACAAGTAAAGTCAGACAATACCAGAAAGAGCACTTGAAAAGGGATGGACGTCTTTATTTTGAGCTGGTTCAACCTTGAAAATGTTTGTGTCGATAACCTCAAAAACGGCATCCTCGAACGCATTTACTTGTCTTCACCCGGTCTCAGCAAAGGGGACAGTTGTAATGAAGTGTCCTATTAAAAAAAAGTACCAGTGTATTTGATCTCATGTTATCCATGATATGCTCTATGTTTACTCCATAAACTTAGATATTTATTTTCATCGTAGCTATGGCTTGTTGTGTACATAGTTAGAGTATTCTATGCGATGGAAGTTACAATTCAAATTGATCGTTCCTCGACAATCGCAATGTATAGGCCTGTCATTAAATTGAATCAAATATTCCCATTGTATCTGGCAGGTGGCGCTGAAACCGAATTGCACGATCATCGTACCCAGGTAAAATTTCCCAGGATGACTATTTTAGCCGCCTGGTGTACCTCTGTTGTTTTCATTAACTTGTTGTTGTTTTTGATTAGATGCGTTCAGTCACAGGGCTGGAGAAGACACATGTCCGACAGCGCCCCCTTCACTATTTTCGTGCCGTAACAAGTTCTGCCGAGACAAAAAGAGTTGTTTGCGAAGTGCAAAGCGAACTTTCATTAAGCGTTAAAACTTGCCAGTTCTGCTTGAATCACTTCAATAGCAGAAATTTTAACTTCGGCACCGAACTACGCTTCGAATGTTTAGGCAGGCACTCCTTAAGCAAGATGCAACACAGTCAAGTGCTCTCTGCACAGCTGGGAGTGGCCTAGATAACCGTTGTCAACCGTTTGTGAAAAATTGAAAAGGAATGGAAAAAGCGATTAGTTCCCATACACTCAGTCGGAGTGAGCAAACAAATATCTGCCGATATGTGTTTCATTCTATATAAGCGCCACTTCTATATGGGCGATGATAGATTGACCCCTAAACGCAGACCTGAATGGTTAGACATTATTTCCAGTTGGATGCCACGAAACAATATGCATTTTTAAAAGTTACACCTCTGCGTATGGCGGGATGAGAAAAGAGCGTTAGACTATGGGCTACTCAAACCTTAAAGAAGAAGCCCGTTACATAAATTAACTTATCTGTCTGAACCACGAATGGATAGTTTAAGGCTTGGACTGGCACAGGGCGAGGCAAAACTATATTGCTGCATCACAACGCTCTGCCGCATACGGCTTTAGTAACTTAGCAAGCGCTAACGAACCTCCAACGGATAACTTTTTTCACTTAGCGTTCAATTCGGACGTTGCTTTATCTGATCTTTTGATCAGTGTGGCATAGCCAGGAAAACAAAACAGAGCCCGAACTCCGCAAATGATACGGAAAAAATCGCTTTTAAAAACAAAGATGTACTTTCTTTTCAGACTATATTAGGACTACAAAAGAGTCCTAGAGAGCAACAGACACTACTTTGATCAAAATTTATTCGCTTGCTCAAACGTTGCAATAAATCAAAGTGACTAAAAAATAATGAAAATTTTCTAATTAAACTGGAGTTTCGGAAGTCCCTAAGGTGACCTATGTCTTCTACCAAGCCGCTAACGCCTAATTTGCTATCGAAGAGACGCATTTCAGATTTGCCCGTCGACCAAGGCTGTACAAAGTTGGCTATAAGATCGATTGATGTAAACGACTCCAGGGGGTGAAAACTAAGATCGGAAAGTCTGGTTAGTTACCTCCATGAAGACTTGTGAGCAGTAACTGTGCATTCGCGAAAAGGATGCGTCAGAAAACAGTGTGACGAGAGAATAACATATGTAGTTTGTGAAAAATCTGGCTAATGAGAGATGATGGAGGGTGACGAATTGGGAAAATGGAAAAGCTAAGTATGGTCGGTACATAAAGGCCTCGGCGACTCTGAGTGGGTTTGGTATTGTATGACTAAAAATGATATATAGTGGCGCCAGCCACCCAGCCCCAGTTTGATGGAGTTGTCAGATCGAATTATTAGATCCTATTCGTCGAGCCATAACGTCTTCACTACTTCCGCACTTTTACTTCACAAGAAAACTGTTATAAGTAAATCTCTACCCAGATGAGTTCATGGTTGTAGCTACGCACAATGTTCTATTTTTGTAATCAATTATAATCAATAACTTAAGTGGAGGGTTAGAATAAGTGGAGGAGAACATGGTTTGATTTTTCTCAGAAAATATTCTGTATGGTGTTAAAAAACATTACATTTTTTCTGCCTCTCTAAGACCAAAGCCTGTAGCTGTTGCTGTACAACGCTTGACCGTCAGAAAAGGGCTTTATACTCCTAAAAAAGAACAAAACAAGTTATCCAATATCCGTATCGTTTCCGTCAAATAAACAGATAGTGCATCTAAGTCCTGTTTGACTCTAGAGTAAAGAAACCTATTTTTATTGGTGCCTCCTATACTGCGTGCGCTACAACGCCCAGTTAGAAAATAGGACTGAATAGCCGGGTATCCCGCGAGCGTTTTTATTAAACTTTTAGCCTAATGCGAGTGGCTTATTAATACTGGTGCAAAGAAAAACCGTGACACTTGAACCGTATTTGACGTGGAGACCTTTAACCAAACTATTTCTCTCCTTTAAAAGCATGATTACCATGATACCGGACAATATAAAACGATTACCTACAAATTTAACTTTTTGTAGTACCCTAGTAATAGCCCCTAAGACAAATTTATTTTTAGGCAAATAATGGTAAAATTGAATCTTCGGAGGCCCTGGGTTTAACTATTGATGCCTTAGATTGGCGTGGAGCAATCTGCATACCGTACGTTTATAGACGAAGTTTATCACTTGCTTTCATAGAGGAAGCACGTAACGAGAATAACTCAGATAATAATTACAAAGTAAACCCAATTCACCATCTACTTAAATAGGACAATGCCATCATAATCTATTTAAGGTGGTCAATTGTTTACGACCCAATCCGTTGTTTGTTCGTGTGAGTCTTCTATTTTTCATCCATCGTTTTGCCAACATGTTTTGCAATTACAGTATTTTTGTATATGTGTACACATATATGTATCGTGTTCATTTTCTAAACGCATTATATTCTAGAACAGGCATGCAATTCATACTAGCTCGACACGGCTGAACAATATTGTTCGCAATAAGCGTTCCATATAGGATAAGATAGATTTGTTTGTTCGTCGCTAGGTAGTCCGTCAAACAGACACAAAGCTAACGCAAGACGAGCAGCACGGTATGGCATACCCGTTCAGCCGGTGGCGTTGGCGGCGGCAGCGACGGTCGGCGACAACAACCTGTTCGTTCTCTTGTTCTAGGAGTACCGGGATTTGGAGATTGGCAGCGGGGTCCGGGGATCGGCTACTCCTATGCTAGCCTCCCATAGCAGCATTAGTAGCGAAATCATCTTTCCTTTGGCTTATATCAGTGGCGCTAGTCATCTGTCGCGGACGGGGCAGAGGGGGAGTCTCGGCTCGGTCACTAGGTCGGTCCTTCTTCCTTCCGTGCTTCACCGTCCTGTGTCAAACCCTTAGGCCTATACTACTCGTGTACCGACAGGCGGCTTGGCCGAGAGAAAAGCGCTTCGCGGTCGCCTCCGTCAGGGGGATATGGAAAGGTCGTAAGAAGAAGCCGTTTGCGTCCCTCTCCTACACTGCTGCTGCCTCACTCAGAGGAAAAATTGGATGGAAAGGCGACTAGCCGGCTACGCTGGCTGTAGGACCGACCAGCACCAAGTACTGTGTATCCCGGGACGCTTCAGGGTCGTTTAGGGAGAAGGGGCCCTCAACAGCCTTGGGTTGATCCGAGATTCCTCCTTACGGCTCTCCTGCCGGCGGAACTAGCGGAACACAGCAGACAGACAAACAGCAGCCTCACCGTGGCCCACAATGTAAAGAGCGCGCGCACACGTTAGTTACGGGGGTCTCAGACAGGGGGCGCTGCGTGTACGTGGGCGGCGCTTTAGTAGCTCGAGTTCTGGAGCACATGGCATGCAGAGTTCTAAGAACGGACGAGCGCCCGGCCAGAGTCCGTGCGGTCGGACGACAAAGAGGAGGCTGCGTTGTCGTGTCGTCCAATTGTTGTAGTGTTACGGAACAGCACTAATTCCCATTGCTGCTGGTCATTCTGTTGGCACTGATCTAAGTCGCTGACGTTCGACAAAGTGCAGAGAGCATCGTTCTTTCGACTAGTACTCGTGGCGGCGAGTTTCTTGACCAAAATTTTCTCCCACAAAAGCCGTCAGCACAGCAGAAGGTATCGGATTGCAAAACCTGCTCTTATTAGTACCCTAACTTGTCACCCTGCATCGGTCAGTTTGCTAGTCGACATCAGCTGGAGCGGTAACATTTTATTCCTATTCACCTATATGAAATACAGGGGAGAGTCAAGAAAGCAGAGAAATCAACAAAAAAGTAACAAGGAACAACAATAACAAGATCAACAACAGCGTGTGTTTTTGTGCGTGTCTTGTGGATTGCAGCTACGCGTTGATCTGCAGATGTGTGTAATCGGTTTACTCAAATGCTTATGATGAGTATGCTAATCGATGTGTGTGAAGTGAATGCTTAAATGTCACGAGTCATCATGAGGTTGGCACGCTCAATTGCAATGGTGTTTGCCTTTGAATTGAGGTGTTGTCGAGGTATGTTCAAGTGTTAGGGCATCGTATATAAACAAAGAGAATAACCCGAGAAAACGAAGAAACAAAAGGATCGAAGACTAGGGAAGATATCATTTGGTGTGTGCTTAGTGCATCTGCTGATATCTAATGTGTCCTGGTGAATTAAGGGACACAGTAAGATGACGATAATAATGATAGTGGTGATTGTGGACGGATATGAGCATCAGTTGCACATAGTGGACGATGCCTTGTAGAGTGTGGCCAGGATAGAGCGGGGCCACCGTGCACTGTCCAGAACCACTTCTGGACACCTGCTGGCTTCTTCATCTCACGAGGACGGGGTTAGAAGCCTCGTGGTGAAGTCGTTATGGAGGATTTTAACTTTTCAACAACAGCGGCCCCGAGGCGAAGAAAAATGAAAGCGCTAGCCCCTGGTGTACTTCTACTTCTCATCATAAAAGGTCAGTATACACAGCTTGTAGGTTCCACAAATCAATAGACTAGGTTATAGAGAACTATAGAAGGTGTTGCCAGTGAGTACTTTTTTGAGAAAACTCTACCGTATTAGATTTCCTTATCTGCCAAGGGCTGTTAGTGGCTCGATGATGATCAAGGATGATATTTCAATATGTCCTACGTAAAAAAACTGTACAAATTGAATTGTCAAATACACGATAAGGACGATGTCGTCGGTGTAGTCTGCGAAAAAAAAAATCTCTAATCTAATTGATCTTTCGACGATTTAAGTAGATGATCCCGCTAAGATTATTTGTTAATGTCTTTATGTATCATCTATATATATATGTC
>NW_019213281.1:0-198451 GCF_002532875.2 Varroa jacobsoni | reverse complement strand
TATATAGATATGTATATAGATATGTATATAGATATATTACATTACATAATTTATAGAAGCTTATTTCATAATTTACTAGAAGTGCTTCTAAGTCTGTAATGGTCAAAATCAGGCGGATAATCAGCTATAGCAGACGAGAAACAGACGAGGCTTGTCGGAGTGAAATTGTGCTTGAAAAATATTACGTCGCATTTATAAAATTCGTTTATTTAAATGCAAGTCCATGGGTTGAAACATGTGCTGTCAGCCTCGTTATCTTCTATGCGGGTCAGTTTAATCATATCTAAAGGCTGCTGTTCTCTAAGAGAACTACTCCACCCTTTATGTATTGATTGACACGTTTGTCACAAACGTGCCACGATTTTATAATCCCACGTAGGAATGATTTAAATCGGACGGTTGCTGACGCTTAACTAAGGTTCAAGGTTTTTAACCTTGGCATAAATCAGCAGAAAATGAATGCGTTTTACTTTGGAAGAAATGCGCACGTGATGCATAAATTTATTTTACTTTATCTCAGCTTCGAGCATACTGCACGTCCATACATTGAGCAATACGGCGTTCACAGGCAAGAATCTGATTTGATTGATCATTTTTTTTTGTCATAAAACAGGGGGAATTTGCGCTCTTATTCAGGAAGCAGCAGGAATAGATTCCGATATATTTGTGGCACCCAGCTGTTCTTAGGTCAACATATCGTATATTATTCGATAATCCTTGGGGTTGCATTCGATGTTGACCATGATAAGCTGACGAAAACCTTCATAAGACACTTGGATTATTAAAGAGCCTTAACTTCTCTTTGCTATGGATAATAAAAAAAAAATATACGGTGCAGTCCTCTAGACAGCTGCTACTACAGATAGCCATTTTTATTGAACTTCGTGTAAAATGTCTATACGTGCAATTTTCTTGCTAAATTATTTGTCGATGGTTTGAAGTTCGCTAAAAGTATAAAGACGATGAAGTATGCAGAAGATTATTGGAGTACATTTTAATTCACACACCTAATATTAGGTGTATGTACATAAAATAAAGACCACAGCTTTAGATGCGCTGATCACCATATCGGCGAGGCTGGTTCTATCTGTGTGCTCGCTTCTAATTTCCTCTAATTTGATCTGGAAGCCATAGATTTATACATTTTGCTACGTCACTACTACAACGTTCGCCAAACTGGCCAGTGTTAACGATATCAATGTTTCCTTTTTTTTTTTTTTGTTTTAAATCGTGCAGTTTATTTGATAACGTTATTGAATTCCCGTATCGGATCGGGTTTGCTCAATGTCGCTTGCCAGATAACATCTTCGTACATGTGGAAGCCTGTACTAGTCGATGTACTCTTGTGGTAAGCTACCTTACTATAGGTGAGCATTATTAAGTCAATATTACGTTGGTTACATGAAAGCTTACTGTGAGTATCCTTAATTGACGTCAGTTTTGCTGCTATGGCTACCATGTCTATAACGCCAGTATTAATATCCTTGTTCCTGTGTATATATTATATATCCTATGCATAAGAGACTACGATGCTATTTTTTTGAGGTTTTTGTCTTTTATCCGCCGCTGCCAGCTCATCCTTATCATCCTCCTTTCTTCCCGCATTCATTCGTGCCACATTTTTTCGACTGAGTTTTTCAACGACGACGTAGTCGACTGACTGAACTTCGTGATGCTCAGCCGCTTGGCGCTGAAGGGAGCCAAAGTTGGTTGGTTGGCTTTTTAGAAGAAAGAGGTCTTGAGTGTCGCCGTCGTCATTGTTTCGAATTAAGTGCACGTGTCCAGAATATTTACTCCCGTCGCGAGGGCTCATGTAAACCCGGGTTTCGGCTGCCCAAACAGTGTTACCACCGCGAGCGAGAGCAATATTTGGCTCTAGCAGCAGCATAACGCCAGTAACGTAGACTTAAACAGGGTATACAGAAACAGACTTTAAAACCTTTCTCCTTTTTGCCTTTCGGACTTAGGCGAGGCGAGTGGGTGTTAGGGTGGGAGGGTCGCTGCTTTTTCGTGCGATTCTAGCACCCCTCAATTCGAATGTCGGTCACGCAAATCTGATAACTTGTCCCTAGCTAATTCACACGGCGGACCATTTCGTACAGCGAGCGCTATACTACCATAGCTATTTAGTTCTCGTGCTATCTAGGTTAGCCTTCTGCCTAGAAAATGTCTTTGTCATGTCCCGAAGGTTGCGCAAGTTCAATGCTTTTTAGACGTTTCGCCTCGTGTGTTGTGGCGATCCAAGGTAATTGACTGTTAACCAGTATCTATAACAGCTTATCAGCGTCCGGCTTGAGTGCGACAGCCTCGTTTCGTGAGTCTTCAATCTAAGGTAGGGAAATTTGTCAAGGCTATTTGGTAGGGCCTTGGGATCGAAACCTTGAAAACCAACCTCGATAACCGTAATAGTTTTTAAGGGTACGACGCACGCTGTGGTTGCAAAACCAGCTTTAAATTATCTCATACAATCAGTATCTAACTGTGTCTGTAAGTGGAAAGTGTCCGGATCTGTTCTGAGTTGCGTTGATAGCTTATCGTTTAGTGCGGGGCCGCTGCTTACCGTTGTTTCGGGGTCAAACAGTTCCCCTCGAAGAATAGGAGACGAAAACGAACCACGAAGCAGAGAGCCTAAGTTACTGTGGCCATCTCAACCAGAAGGTTTACTTGCTGCCACTCTTTCGATCTTACTCACTTATTGTGGTGTGAAGAGACGTATGATGGATGGAAAAAAGGGGCAGGCCAAAGTGACTTTGTCGCTGTTTTTCTTGTATTGGTGTAATGTGGTAGGAGAACTCTTTTAAATTATATTCGCTTCGCTAAATGATAATACATGGCGCAGTATTTTCTCCGGTTGAAAATAATTTTTACTCGTGTTTATTATCGCTGCACGGGCTAATTCAATAAAACAACTAGATATTTTAGATACAGTTATGGAAAGCTGCGTAGAGAAGGCTGGTCTTTCTAGCATTTAATGACCGGAAGTGAGAGAATATTTATTTCATTTATATTTAAATATTTATTATTTTATTTAGGCCAAATGGTATTATATGTCCAATAAGACGTATGATTTTGGTAGACTATGTTTTACAGTAGCCTCAAAAATAACAAAAGTCAACTATGAAAAAACATAAGTTAGAAAAGTAAGTGCATTCTTCAATAGCAATTGTGTTGTTTAATACATACTTACTAATTAAGTCAAGGATAAAAACTTCAAGCAGGGATTTTTAAAAAGGTTCTTTTCTATTTACTAAGACTATCGTTTATAATAGCCAGTCAGCTTCCAGAACGTTGCGTGATTTTGGGACACCTAAACCCAAGCGCATAACGTTTGAATTCTCTAGCGCTCCCAATTAGAACGTGATACGGCAGCGTATTATAAAACGAGCCTGACTTCGTTTTCCGGTTCGTACCCGTGTGTAAATTTATATTCCATCACGATATAGGTCTTGTTGAGTTCCGCGTGCCCTCAGTGACCCGCTGATAGCCAGTGCGGTTTGGCCAATACCATAAAATTTTTGGCGACAACTTGTACGTTACCGGTAAACTCGAACACTTGTGAACGGCCGTTGCTGCTAGGACGACGAAGTATATAACGACCGATCGAGGCCAAAGCGTTGCCCGAGATTAAGGAATTGCAAGGTTCGTTTTGAGTGTAAAACTTTTCTGATTTGCATGTTATTGACGCTACGTCGGAAACGCATATATCCATCTGATGAGCAAAGACTGTACCGGCATGAACCACCCAACCCAGACGAACCCCAATCGCTGTTGTCAGCTTACGCGCTGTGAACTTTTCAGTTGATATGTTGTCGTTCGCACGTTCTTCTTTTCGCTTCAACAACACGTAATCCACGTCATGTTTTGAATGGTCGAACACACTTGCGCTCCAACCAAATAGAAACACGTAGCCGTGATTTTGCCAAGAGAGAAAAATGGCATGCGACTGTGTTAAAGAGAACGGTCGCTAACGAGAGAATCGTGTTATTTCTTCTAGTTCATGAGAATTCAACCTGTTGATAGCTTAGAATCTATATCGGCGAGGTTTAACCATGCGAACGTCATAGGGTTAACACCATGGACAGTTGGACGTTTGTATTAAACAAATGCGACGATAACGAAGGACACATGTATGAGTTAAATAGCAAAAAAAAATAGGGAAACGGTGAAAACAAGGACCAGAAGAAAAATCAACGGTAACAGGACACCGATGTAATCAGTTGATTGAAGCTATTCAACGTTCCTTCGTCGTGTAAACTATTTATCTGCTGTTACATAAGTAGTTTGCACAGATCTATCTCTATTTTCGGCGGTGAAAACATACCTCTGTTTTCAATCAGACGAACAAAATATATGACACAGTAGCTATAATATTAATAACCTATTACTAGAAGATGTTTAGAAGAGCGCTCTACATTTGGGTTCCGCGCAATCGATCGTGGGCAGTACACTATATATTTTACAAATTCCTATATATAGGTTATTTAAATCGTATGCTCTGCCCACCAGACGGCGGTGTTCACCGTGTTGAAATTGCTAAAGGGAATTTCTCAAAGCAAACTCAAAATTAAGACGGTTCTGGTCTCTCTTTCGTCGTTCTGACTGACTTGCTTTTTTAGCTAACATCGTTCGATCCATTTAATTTCAGATCCGTCGATCACATATATACAGTGTGTCTGACCCGGTCGTAAATCCCCTGCACAACTTCGTTCCTCACTATCCATCCCGCGCCGTCGATTTTGTCCACGTCCAGGCAGCCTGGTGATATCGACACACCCACCACTGTGTCTCAGGACGATATCCTTTCCATTCCTTGGACTGTTCATGCTGCTGCTGCTGCTGCTTTCGTTCTCTGCTCTATTCGTGCACCATGTCAATGGATTCGACGACCCCCGACGTTTTTTCAATATCCCTGTAAGACGGCACAATTATAGGCGCGCGTCGCTTCTCTTTTTACTCCCTTGCCTCGCGTCTACTACGATTCTAGCCAATGAAGACGGTTCGCGTCCCCTATATCATCCCACTTTTCTCGTTAATCGTTACTCCCCAATTTCATCTTCGCGAGCGCGACTACGACTGCCTCTGCTTTACTCCTCAGCCGTACTACTCATGCTCACTCTCTATCTGTTATTCGGCGGTGATGAGAGGCCTCTTCTAGACTAGCGGCAGCACTCGACCGTTCGTTCGTTCGGTCGGTCGCTCGCTCGGTCAGCACTATATGTATTCGTCCGTTCACTGTTCCAACAGTGAGTGTAGCACTTTCACCGCTCCACTGCTAACGGAGGTGGGAGTTACTTCCTCTTTTTAGCTGCGGGTTGCTCCGGACGTGGAGCCACTATCGCCCCTCTTCTCGAGCGCCGTTACTGCCACTTCTGTTAAGCGCTCACGACCGCCGCAGCCGGCTCAGCAGCTGCCGTAAGCATGGGGACCATCTACTCTTTCCTTCATTCGCACATTTTCCACCGTTGACCTGTTTGAACCGCACAGTTTCGCGCGCGGTTCGACTCAGCCTACATGGACGCTCGCAGCTGCTATCAAGAGAGGCCATGGCGTTGCCGTATGGAGGGAAGTCAAAGTGATTTATTATGCTGTCTTTAATTTTTAAAATCTAACGACGACACAACGCCGGAGCAGAGGCCGTTAGTACTATCTTTTCCCCCACTACGACGACTACTAGTAATATTATGATTATTATTACTCGCGTACAACGTATCGCCATCAGCAGGTAAAACGAAGATCTAGCCGATAGTTGATAGACAGCGGCGACCTGCAGCCCGCTATTCGATGAGGAGTTCAAGCTTTCGCCCCCTTTAGGTGTCTCCTTACTGGAGCTATATAGCTTTCGTCTTTGTTCTCCTTCTGCCCCGCTCGCCTCTTCTCGATCACTTATATGCTCGCATTTTTGGGCCATGCCCACCTATTTTATCCGCATGTCCGTATTTCCCTTTTCCTTTCTTCCGATACGCTCTCTCCTTATAATGCTGTTTCACATAGCGCTGGGATATTCCTCTTTAACATCTTTCCGGTTTGCTAGCTGGTCCACTAGTACTACGGCTGCTGCTGTCCCGTCCGGGCGAGCGCAAGCAAACGTGTGAATTGTATTTGTTCCGCTCTCCTCTACGATAAACAGCAATGCGCTTGACTTAAGAGGCACTTATTCTGTGCCCCATTTCTGAGGTTGTGTTTGGGCATCTAGAGATCGCTGTGTACACATGTGTGTACCACATATACTGTGATAGATACATGCCGAATTATGTGGCACTAGCCAGTCTGGCTTGCCAGCTTAATGAAACGATGGATGCTGCCCTAACATGCGCATGTGGATCTTGGAAAAGTCGATGGGAGTTCAATCGAGGCTACGCCCGTTCTAAAAGTTGCTCAGAACTGTTTGATAAAAATGATAACATGCAATCATAGATATAATGGTGGCAATAGCTATGACGGTAATCACTCAGAAGATCGCCTCGCTGAATTTGTAGGTCCAAGGGTGTTCTGCTTTTCAAAGACTTTCCAAAGTTGCAGTTTATGTGTTGTCTATTTAACCTAAAGGCATTTACTAACCACATGCGGGCTACCTTTGAGTGGCCGTGATCAGTATGCTCCATATATGTGCTTGATGGCTGTTGCTCCTATAATGCTTATGGAAATGAATAGATCAAAATTCGTATATATCCAAAGTTGACCTTTCTTTATATACAAAGGAAGATCAACTTACTACAGCGCACCCTTTGGCGTCGATACTTTAACGGCTTTCCCCTATATGACTGATGGACGCTTTAAGGGATGCAATGTTTCCTGCGATTTACGGAGGGTGTCTTTCATACGTGCGTTTGCATGAGGGAATCTCCTGTACCAAACTGTCAATTTGATACTCTTGAAAATTTGTAGATCGCTGTACATACGCCACGTATAAGACAGCAGATATCTAATTCACTAGATCAGACAAATCTAAGGACCGTCAAAGATTATAATAATACATATATAAGAAATAGCTAAACCAGTTGAGCCATGTCCTAAATTATAGCCTCAACAACGGCACAAAGTCAAAAATGGCCTTACGCTTACTGTGTGATACGTTATAGAAAAACTATTGCACTGGAGCTTCACGGAACACGCCGCTCTTCTTTTTACTTGGACTGCAATAATGAATTATGTCAGCGTCGTAACATGGTATCCACACATATATGCTAGTGAAAATCTTCGAGTAATAAGCTATCTGTTCGTCGCTATGATGTGTGCCATATTCTGCCAGCCTGCACGGGTTACTTAAGAGAATATGTGGCTTTAGTAATTTACTACCTGCTATAAAATAATAAGGTATAACAATAAAATCTTGGATCACAAGCAGTATCAGCGATAATTAAAATAGGGCAGTGTAAGTGATCATTAAGAAGGGTTTGATACTGTAAGACGCGTTGATGACTGCCCTGGAACGAGGTTTCCTACAAAGGTCATGCTGCTTAAAAAAATACCGAACGGCAACTGACTATTCAACGGTGTCTTCAGTTTTGGCCGCGCTTGATCTTTGTTAACTTCACTGCCCTGCTGGCATTTCGTCTTGAACGCATTAATCACTGCAATATCTACGTCTAGCTCAAATGTATCCTGTGACCGATATAATAAATCTCAGACGTTTGCACACCACCGTCTCGCCATACTCATCCGAGCTGGCGTTATTTTCTCTTGACCGTAGCAGCTGTAATTTTTTAAATACCCCAGTCTCAACATCTTCAGTTATCGCTACCAGTAGCATCAGCTTCATTTATCAGCCAGGCAGACCAGCGGTCGTCAAATGGTTTGCCGTTCGGTCGAACGCGGACGAGCGTCTCTTCTGTCCCGGGAAATCGACATCGGATACCAATTTCCGCGTTTCGTGCTTGCTCGTTCTCATTCCATTCTTTTGCAATAATTTTTTGCCCTCGGAGTGAGCTGGGAAGGACGTCATAATAAAGGGAAGAGTTTGGCGGGCGCTTCACCACCTCGTTTTTCCGAGCTTTGCCCGCTGTTGCAGCAGCAGCAAACATCGCGCCGCAGCCGTTTCTCGCCGTCGAGGCAGGAGCTTCAGTCGATTTCCGCCGACGTCTTCGTGCGACTGCCGCTCCTATTGTTTCTACTAACTGGACCGGTGCTGGCAGTAGGACCAAATTGTGTTAATCAATATTTACCCGTTGGGCCGCAAACTGTTTCTGCCAGTTGAGAAGCCGGGGCGTGCATTCAACCCTTAACTTGGCCGACGTCGCTTTTCTGCCTGCAAGAAATGCCCGTGTGGGCAAGGCAGAACATGATCACGATGGCTCTGTTTCCGTAACCCCTTTACCGCGCAAGGCACGCGATGCGCTTGAGAGCCGATTCCGTACTGTAGGGAGAGTCAGCCGAGGGGATGAGCAATGGGTATACTCAGCGGCAGGTAAGCTTTTCTTTTTCAACTTCAGCGGGTTACTCACCGACGCGATTGTTTGAGCAACTTGCTGTTGCGGTGGAAAACGAGTTCGTTGCATTCTGAAGGCAAGTGTTTCTCTTCTTTTCATCCTTCTTCTCTTGCGATGTTTGCTGCAATTTTAGCAAACCCACTACGTTGTCGAGCGACCCGTGGTGACTGTATGTTGGTAGAAACTCGGTAGAAGGCTACCTCGATTCAGGACGTACAGCCCAAAGAGTACATACCACGAGTGCTTGCTACTGCACATTCTATCTTGGGGGGTCTTTACACAGTTTTCACTTGTCTTCGTCCTGGCTCGCTAGTGGGTCTCACACATGGATGGCAAAGGTGAGCAGGATCGCTACCGATATGGCCAAAGAAAAGTGTCTCAAAGGCGCCAACGAGACGCTTGAGTTAATTTTTCATTAGAGTCACTCCGACCTGGCGATTGGTATGAAATCAGCGTAAATTGTGCTATAGAATTAACTGGCGTGGGAGATGAGTTCCGTGATTGGCTGCCTGTATATTAGTCGTATGGCGGCTATTTTCAGATGCTGATTTATTTGGAACAAGTTACAATATGGCGGTTCCCAACAAAATATCACAACCAGTTATTATGCATATATATATATATATATATATATGATATATATATATAATTTTTAGGCTAACCTTTTTTTGTATCCTTACGAACCTTTGAGTAAAGCCGTTTCCAGACAAGTTAATGGTTCCAGTGATCAAGTAAACGCCCACCGAGATTTCGTGGTCGGACAGAATGTCAGCCAATAGCTAGCAAAAATCAGAATACAAAACATTAGAGATAACTAACCAATTTGTGTGTACAACTCTCTGTATGAAACAAAGTGCTCGCTACTAACATAGTTGCTATTACCGTTGTCGTTAATGATGACAGTGATGGTGACGATGTCTACTTCTCCATATGGCGTTTACATAGCGAGCACGGTACTGGCAGTCGACTGTGCTCTTTGTTGTGTCTGCTATCTATTGGCACGCGGCGGATGTGGTATATCTGATCCCTTCTTGTTGCTGCTCTTGCTGTTGCCGCCTTCGTGCGTACTACCTCGTTCTGTTCGCGTTGTTGCCTGAGGGGCTGATTGGGCCGGATCGGGCGGCGATGCTGAGCGCCTTTTTTTCGTAGTTCGTCCTGTCTGCGTCTGTTCTCCGTGGAATGGATGCATGTTGAAACGGCAACGCCTCGTTTTTCTGTCTGTTGCGCATTTGCACCACAACCGTATGCACCTTCTCGCGTGCTACTAGGTATATATGGTTCAACAATAACGCCAAAAACAGTAACAATAGCCACAGTTACCGTAGCAGTGATAGCAATTAGCAACAGGGGCTCTATCGCTCATTTTCCGATACTTCGTATGGGATGTGTGTGTCTGCCGCTTTTATTTGCAACATCCATAAATAGGCAAACTTTGCTCCACCACATGCGAGGCTAGAAAGTTGCATCAACCTTACACCCTCTGCCGTTTTCTGTCTGTCTTCATCAAAAAAAATGGGCTATAATATACTCGTAGCCATCTGGAAAACAGGATACATACATATATGCGCCTATATCACAAATATGCCCTCACACCCACATACATATATATAGAATGATCAGAAGCGTTTGTGAAAATACTTCTGTAGCTGCATAATTTGATTTAATCTCAATCCCTGCCAACCGCCATTGGATTATTTGCTTCAGTGCGTCGAGAAGTAATCGTAATTCTTCTATTGCTTTATTGATTTCGTAAGATCGGAAAACTTACCAAAGGTGGTGCGGTGAAAGCACTGTACTCTTAAGGATTGTTTGTTTACTTTATTAAACCTGTCATTTTTAGCGGTGCTTAAATCAGCAACGTTTGACCTGCTCAGCCAGGGGTTAGCTGGCTAAGCCCTCATGCCGCTTCCTTTGCATTGCCTCTTTATACGTAGCAAAAAGTGCTGGCTTAACAGAGATATTATTGTTTGCATCCAAAGCGAAGCTTATGACGACTCTTTACGAAGAAATAACAGTATTACATATAATTGTACCTGCTGACGACGTCCACACCTTCAGCATCAGTGTACCAATGGCGTGGTAATGATGAGGCGAAAACGAGACATTATATTTGTAGGTATAACATCAGACAAATTAACTAGAGTTGGTCGTATTAGCGTCACTTGTTCACTTTAGAAATCGCTGACTCAAAAAAGATTTATGTATTCAGCGACTTGCATGGCGGCGCGATACCTCGAAATCCACGTGTGTCGCATCCCGCTTGAATCCTTCCGAACCTAGCCCGTCTGGGGTACTTAGTGTCTTCGAATGCTCGACAGGTGTACAAGTGGGTCGCAAAGGAAAGGGTCGCTGAGAGAAAGCGGAATAAGGCAATGCGAACGTGTCTGAGTACGAGGTCGATAGAACAGACTTCGAACGATTCTGTCTGGCTGTCTTCTAGTGTTCTTTTTAGTCGCCTTGCTTTCTTGGCTCCCTCCTTGGCTTGTTTCCTCGTTTGAGAGCGCGTAAGTCAAGCTGAAAAGATTCAGTTCAAAGATAGCAAGAAAAATGCCTTTTTAGTTCCCTAAGGGAACGACAAAGTCACTGAGCCAGTCTGCCGTGCTGCATGTGGGTTCTGTCTTGCCAAATCCCCTCTTCCCTTTGCTCCCTCGTTTTGAACTTCTCTGTCCATCTGTCCGAGTGCGAGGTGGTGCAACAGCAGCAGCAGTACCAGGAGCGCGGAGCTCAGGTTTGCACGAAAAGGCTTTAGTCACCGTCCTGCACCGCAGGGAAATCTAGGCAGAAAAAAAGGCGCGGCAGTAACCGCTTTTTGAGGACGGAAGGTTCAGAGGCTTGCTTGTTGCACAGGCGAGGCGGCTTGAGCGTTCTGAGGAGGATGAACAGAGATCCACCGCTCGGTCCGTGTAGCCAGTCAGTCTGTACTGGTGGCGTTGGGGATGGCGACAACAGAATTCCCGTCTGCTCAGTTTATTTCTCGACCGTCTGTTTGACCGAAAAATGCTACGCAAGTGAAATTCGACCGAAACGACCAGACTTTCAGCCCGTTTCTATTTTGTACATGGATCAGGAATAGAAAAGGAAATCTTTTTCGTCCAGTGCCTCTTTCCACTGAAAATCTCTAAGGGCGGGAGTCGGAAGGCGGTTGAAAGAGGCTGCAGAGCTTGAAAGGACAGCACGTGGTCCGTAATTGTAGGAACTGACTCGGTCCCATAAGTTGGTAACATAAAGAGACACATCTACAAACAAGCGTATTTTCCTTTCATGCGAGTTTTTTCTTTAAGTGGGATTGCCGACGGGTATCAGACACCAGTACCTTTTTCACGTCGTTGGTACGAACACAACTAAAACCCATAACAAAGACTCGACTGCCCTAGACTGGCATTGCTGTAAAAATCGGGCTAAGTGATAGGTGAGGACTAAACCTTCATGTTGTGTGACTTGATCGCATTCACTCATATTGTACTTACAGAATGCTAGTAGCAGTCTACTAATTTCAGACAAGTGTTGCCCGCCACTGTTCTGGTCAAAAACCTGCTGCTGTTTTTACATCGGCGTACGCTGCCAGACACCGCTAATAGTGTCGATGTTTGATTAATTCAGACGATCCGATCAGAGCGACCTATCAATCAAGACGTGCTATGCCAGTTGACCGCAAGAGAGCTGTCGAGTTTTCGCTGGCACCTCCACTTAGCGCCGACGACCTATGCTTATGTTAAAACCATGTATATCCTTGGAACGTTTCTAGATGGAGCCATGCAGAATAAGCGAAGATGATCATCGTCTAATGTTTGGCAAAAGTGCATAGTACCGATTATAGCTTTCTGTGTATCTACTATCAGGTGTACGATCTACTGCAACGATGACAACACGTCACCGTTATCACAAACGGCACAAGGCCAAACGAAAGGTCTTGCTGTGATTTTCTGGTTGAACGCAGGTCTGGCCGACGATGAATAAAGGAACGGAAGCGATAAGGACCAAGAAAAACCTTGGGTAAGACTAGATGGAGCACTTTGTCTTGTTAGCACTAAGACAACTTACGCCCGAGATGGCATTGTTTAGATCTGCAAGTCCGGAAGGATCTGCAGTTGCGTCGACCGTTCGCACCTTGCTTAGAGAGTAAGGGCTTACTTAAGAGAAGAAGCTGGGTTAAGCGATGGCTTAATGCTGCGCGGAACAACGGCAATGACGAAAAGAAAGATGTACCACGGAACCCGCCGCGATTTGCCCTGCCGTTGATCTCAGTGCTCGTCATTCGGTCGGCCAGTTAACTGCCTACTGCTTGGCTATAAAAATACGTTAGCACTTTACCTTCCTTTATTTTTCGTCGTTCAAGCGTCTGGTTGTCCGAACCCATGTTTCTTTTAGTTCGAATAGCTTGTGCTAGGTGCCGTGTAGAAGCGCATTAGCAGGCGTTCGTTCAGTTCGCAGTGGCGTCGGTGGTGGCTACGGCACAGGTCTCAAAGGCACCGATGGGGAATGCTAAAAAGTGAGCAGACACGATTTTCAAAAACCTCGCACATTGCCCGCCCCAAACTTCACTCACTTTACCTGTTTGCGTCCCTTACCTCTTTCCCGCTTACCCCAACCTTCGGCCACTAGTGCTGCCCCCACCCGGTTACAGCGTTTTCTTACGGCAATCTGCTTTGTCCAGCAGTAGCTTCCGTGTTTTTGTTCGGCTAGTGCGTTAGTTACTACAAGAGGGCTGCAATACGGGGGTTTCGCTACTGGTGTTGCTATTGTGGTCATTGTGGCAATCCTCACATCGTTGGACCTAAGCATCGAGTTCGAGCGGAACGTTTCGTAACGAGCCCCCTTGTGTAGGCGGTGCCGCCTTCGGGGACACCATTGGAAACAATAGAGAACTAGCAAGAGGAGTGAAGGTTGGTCCTGCATCGAGAAAGAAGTTTCTATATACGTGGTAACCGCTGCTTCTGCTATTGCTTTGGCTTCTATTGTAGAATCAGCTGCCGCTGCTGGACTAGTGGCAGCAATAGTTATTTTTTTGAGTAATTAATTTTAATTGATCGACTCCACTACTTCCGCCTCACGCTTTGATAATAGTATTGGACCCCGTCGACTAAACAATCGGCTGTATGAGCGGGCCGGCGAACGGGCTCCCGCGTTTGAGTATACGCGGGTGTCTTGCCAAGAAACTGCTTTTTGTGAAAGAAAAGTCGATTCTGGCTGTAATAATAAGAGTTACACCAATTGCAGAACCGACAGCAATAGCCGAAATAATTATATATTAGCAAAGACGTTTATTGCCGCATCCAGCGCCGTGAGTGAGAAGTGGTGCCAACAGCGGCACCCTGGAATACGTTAGAAGTAAAACGACCGTGTATCCATTATTATATTTGAATGTTTAACTTTTTATGCCTAGCGCCTATTCTTAGCTATACACAGGATACCTCCAATACCCTAATACTGGGGACCAGGAGATCGCACAATACAATCGCGGCTTCGGCTCGACCGTTCTCGTAGGCGTGTTGTAGCGTTTTGCGCGCGCACTGATCAACTACGGCTGAGCAACCCCTAATGAGCACGCCATTCTACCTAGGCGATAACTTTAAGCGACAAATAAGATGAAAGCAAAGGTGGATTGCTCTCAACGCGGTGGCTGCTAAAAAGATCGTTCTCGCTTTCCTCTAAAAGTGAATACAAGCTACTGATAGAAGGAGTGTGAGGTGAATTTACGGTAAAAATTAGATTGACTTTAGGAGAAAACCCGTTGACAAGACTGCTGGAAAAGTATACACTTTAGAAAGGGAATGTACGACATTTTTGATACTTGAATAAGATACGTTTTGGAATATTTTAAAATGGTCACACGCATTTGGGTACCTTGAGCTATATTTCTGTCTGTTCAATTGAAGGAATACATCTACATATTTTATGCAACACATTTAAGAGGTGTAACATTAATAGTAACATATTGATATAACATTTCACAGGAGGTTCGACTGTCTCAAGGATAAAGTGGATGTCAAAAAGCGAAATTAATATGCTACACTTCCCTGTGATTGTGCAAGAATAGCGTGTTTATCTACTAAACTTAGAAACGCAGGTGGTAATCTAGGTTGGAAACCCGGCATAGACGGACTTTTTATTTCATCCTGGAAGCCAGCCATCTATAACAACGCCTAACGCCAGTACTGAACGTAGAACTCAAAACAATCATTTTAAGTATGCTGCACTGTAGTATTTTGATCCTAATTGCCCTGGAAACGCACATTTGTAGAAGAAGTTCCACTGCTTCAATCTGTTTTGACAGGTACTAGATGACCGATCGCTTCGCATTAAACGCATTTAGCTAGACCGTTCTTCTCTATTCTATATAAACTCTGTGATTTTATGTTTCCAATCCGAATGTTCCTATAAAGACGCGGCAATCCTTTGGCAGAAGATCATGGCAGTAGCAAGTATGATGGTGGTAATTATTTCTAAACGATAGAAAATTATTATCCCTAAAAAACTGCTTCCTTCCAACAACACCACGCAGCTCTTGCCCGTTGGAAGTTAGGCCAGAGAGAGAGTGGATGAAGGCGGGGTGAAACTTGGAGGTCTGACGTTTCTGCTTGTAGCCTCTTCTTCCTTCTCTGCTGACCCACTGCTTTTCTAAGTCTTTTGCTTCGCACACTCCCCACAGGCACTGCTCGGGCTCGTTCGCTGGATAGCCAAGTGGGTACTGAATGGGAGCAGCAAGACAGCTTGTCGCTACTGCTGATGCGGACGATCGGGAAAACGCAACTTTCAAAGGGGGTATGAGCCTGTGCTTCAGCCGCAATCGCTTGCCTACTTTGCTAGAGGTAAACAGGCAGCCAACGGCAGGACTGCAGCAGTCCAAAAACGCCTTGGCGACGAGCGCGGCTTCCATCGGTCTTTCCGCTATCCCGTCCTGTTATAAACGAGAGAAGATCGAGAAAGGCGGTCAAAGAGGAGGTTAAGGCTGTAAGCCCGCAGAAAAGAATAGCTGTGGCGCAGAGTTGACACAGCAGCACACGGAAGGTAGAGGAAAACTTTAGAGTCCTACCAGGGGCCAATTCACGAACCCAGCCCTGCTAAGAGAAGATGAACAAAGACCAGGTACAACATCGTTTACAGGCTAGCTAGTGAATTAACTCGACGTTGTATGGCGGTCGTGTACAACGGGTAACCGAATCGCGGCTTTTCCATTGATAAGGCGCAGTGATGTGAAATCTGTGAACACTGAAAGCTAGCAAAAGTTTAAAATGCATCGCCAGCTATACGCAGATTCTTTCATTCTGGATGCACTAGAGGATGGAAAGAGCTGCCTGTGGATCGTAGCCAGTGGAAAGACAAGCTTTGGTCCAGCTTGGATCGACTTCCTTCGGCTTGACGTCAGCTAGAATCCCATTGCCTCGCCATCATTGTCACACCAATACTGTACGACTGCCGCAATCTGCCGCCGCCGTCTCCGCTAAGATCTAGTGGAAAACCGAAGCAAAACGAAGAATCAGACCGTCAGATCAGGTTAGATAGCGAAAGACGAGCAGCACCAGAGGGGGTAAAGGAATTGTATAGTCAGCGAATTCCTTAGGGCCGTTCATTTATCTGGACTCAACTCCACCACGTGCCGTTCTCATGCTCTTCAAGCGCGTTGTAGTAGTATGGTCGATGTGGAGGTCAAACAGCAGACGCAAAGAAAATGCGTTACTGGAGAAAGAGCTCAATGGAATACGACGTGTTAGGGGAAAAAAAGATACCAGCGATAAGGAAAGCAGAGCTAAACGCTGGGAGAAAGAACAGTACCACTACTCTTCAGGTTTTAATGGTCCAAAGGCCAATCAGGATGACGACGGCCAAAGGCACGGTGACCGTGAGGTTGAAGCAAACATTAGCAATCAATCTGAAAGGTATTATCGCTTTGAATTGTTTTAAGTCAAGTGGTCTTGTAAATAGCGATTTTGTGTACTCTAGAAGTTAATATGTACAAGGCCATGATTCTGAAACAGCACGAACACCGAAGGGCTGATTTATTTAATAATGACAAACCAAAATGGATGCCACAAACAGTAATGGTACTGTGTTTTTACGTAAATAAAATTTACGTGCTATTTAGTGAATACATACAATCGTAGAAATAATAAGTCAGTATTTTCACGGTGCCGGAAAGTATTACGATTGGTATGACAAATCTGCATTTTTTCAGATTCAATCGAATTAAGCTTTTAATGCGTTCAGTCGATATTTGAAATGCTGTATATAATGACAGAATCGGTCTATGTCATATATCTTTGTCTCATGTTACGTTTTGCCATGTCTTCAAACATTATTATCAAAATCCATCTGCCAGAATCTACTATCGCGCCACGTACGAAGAGAAAGACTAATTACGTAAACAAAGTGTTCAATGCGTAACGTGTGAACCGATTGACGTCGTCAAATTGCTCTTCCCGGGGTCCCCTTGTTTGTATGACTAGGATCTAGTGTCTCGATCAATCTTGGCATCGGTCGTGTCAAGCTTAACGCGACCCTTGCGGCTGTTTTGGCGTGCCAGTTCTCGTTTCTCGTGGACATTTGGCGTGTGTGCGTATGTATTGTAGTAGATAGTATAATAACATATACTTTTTTATATTAGGAAGCCTTCCTCTCGCTTATAGCCCATTTCACTTGCTCACGCAAGCATCGCGGAGAGAAAATGTGTTTGTGTATGTATAGTAAAAAGACTCGAGTACCTTATCATGGATTATGAAGTACCAGTCGAGAACATATTCTGGTGCCGGCACATTGTTTATGATAAATGTTGGCATTCAATGATTGTGGTGTCGACGCTGTTACCACTAATTCCCGATGTGGACTACGTTTTGCTGCGGAGTTGCTCACCGATGGTTGAATAGCTGCGGGTACGACATGGCGAACGATGGAATTTCTCAGGCCCGACCGAACTTGATGTGGTTGATTGAGCCAACGAGTGTGGCTAACCCTAAACTGGATCGTGAAGGAACAGTAGTGTTACTTTTTCCTCTTTTCGTTTTTCCTACTCGCCTTTTCGAACTGGGCTATGATGCCGTAAACTGCGAAACCCCACAAGCGGTCTGGCCCAGACCAGACCGATCCAACCGCCACACTCTATTGTAGACCATGTGAGCTGAAGATCAAAATAACAGAAGTAAACACGCGTTCATCGTATACTCATCAAGATCGGTATTTTCCACGAAGTTCAGATCGTACGCAAATCCGCGACCGCAACGATAAGGATCATCAACAGCAGCAGGAGCTGCACCTCTGCCACAGACTGACACATTTCTTTATAAACAGGGCAGGCCAGTAGCAAGAATAAAACAGGGCGGTTCGGATGATGATGAGTACCGCCAGGAGAAAGAAAGGAAGAAAAGACTAGGACAACGATGTGGTCAAACTTTGCCGGCAGCAGATCGAAACCAGCTTCATGCTAGAACTACAGAGGCTTCGAGTGTATGCGAGGAGTACACGATGTTGGGCTATGGGAAGTACGCGGAGTTGCCCCAGTCTCTAAAAGGCTGCTTGCCCGTTGCCTACGTTATCAGCTGTCTTTTTGCTACGCTTCTCTTCTATAGCCTTCTTTTTCCTGTGGCGTTCCTGCCGATGCGAAGCGGCAACAAGTAAATCGACTATCAACTTCCTTCTTGAAAGGGCAAGCAGGCAAGCGTCATCCTTTGATTGGTTAAAAAATCCTTTAGCTCTGTGCGTCCGCGAGCCGCTTTCTCGACCACCTGCTGGTTATAGCATCCCTATTGCCGGACCACCGACTGCTCGTGCTCAGAGTATTCGTGGCTAGTAGTCTTCTTCATGTTATGTTGCAAGCTTTCATTGCTTGAATTAATAAAGCAAAATTAAGTAAACAAATTGACGGAAAAAAGCAAGGGAAGAGCATGAGCAAAGAGTTTCTTATGTAAGTAAACTACAGTATCTATATAGCCTATAGAGTGCATTAATATCACAGACATACACAGATTCTTTTTCTAAGTACTCTAGCGATATATAGCTAGAAGTTTTTTTCATTATGTTACAACAGTGTACAACGTATTTTTATGTACCCAACGTAAATTATTATTCAAACGGACAATTCATTATATCCTTGATAGGAAACTATAAGTTGGTTGACCATTTTAGTATATCAGATGACAATCTCAGGGAGCCAAGTTTGAATGAAATACTGTAACGCCAGGTAAAGGTACAATCTTTAGAGGGGATCACCCGAAGGAGCATTCACCCTAACAAAGCGCAGGGCATAAGGGGAAATCCGGATTGAGGGATGCGAATCGCCGACGAACTCACTACGAGTTCAGCTTGGACATTTCTTATTATAATATTGAAGGGGCATGTATTTGTATACGTTAGATATATACGCCCCGTACTTTATAATAGTCGTGTATTGATGATCTGCTATTGAGCGACGATACTAATATAAAAAAAAAAAAAATTGAAAGTATTATAAGCATATCGTAACTATTTTGATCAGGACAAAGATTCCACCGTGTATTATAATCACCGAAATTCTTTGAGGTTGCATGATTTCCGGCTTTTAGCGAGGAGTCAATGCTTAATTCAGAATCTGCTATTGAACCCTAAAAAGATTGTCGGATGACTGTATCAGCCCTGAAAAACCGAACCAATATGTCCTAGTTCTTTTTTAGAAATATTACTACATTTCAGGATTCTATTTCAGAATCAAATAACTTACTTTGGTTTTTGTTTCTTCAAGACCCACTATAAAACGACTATACTTGTATGGCATCATTAAAATATAGAATAAGGACCTATTCAAAGAGGCAACTATAATACTGGTCCTATCCAAATGTAAGCAGTCCAGTAAAATTCCCTATAAACGGTTCTGCTGATATGGAAAAGTCATTTTCAAGCCAATAGCATAGTGATACTATTGCTACATCCTTAGAGACTTCGTGGAACCTTTATATCACTCATATCATGCCAAATGTGCATCGGTCCTTCGTTGTGTTTAAAATCATTAGTGCGAGCAGTACGCTTTCTGTTGTTGCTGACGGCTTTGCTGATGTCATCTTGATTTCGAAATGCTGACTCAGATTTATCTTTCTACCATCCTCTTTGTCTCAACATTTTACCAAAGAAGAAAAAGTGAAGCCGACGCTTTTTTGTTTGCCTAGCATCGCTAATACGAACAAGATGGCTCACCCTCGCACTGACGCCTGATAAGCACGAGCCCCGCCCTTCAAAACATAAAACCCGTTGAACTAAGCGCCGAAGTGTGGCATTGCCCAATCCGCTTTTGTGGAACAATGGGCACCGATCCCTAGCCCGGCCGACTACTATGCTATACATTTGCTCCTCTGCGAGTCACTAGATGGGAAACACTATCACCGTGAGGTCAACTGGGCCACAGTTTCGTACACACCTCCTTCAAAAAACGATCTACTACCAGGCCCCTACTGCAAGGTCGCTGAGAGTCGTTTGCATTGCAAGAATCGAGTACCAACGGTCAGTCGAATAGTTGCATTTGCGCAGTGATCGCATTAGGGCATATAGAGGTGAGAAGAAACGATAGAAAACGGAGAGAGAGAGAGAGAGACATCACATCGGCCTGACCAGTGCCATCGTCTGGCGCGTTCGCCAGCGCTCTACCTCTAACCCTACGCGATGTTGGTTACCCACCGCTACCACCAAACTGGTACACCATTCGTTTGGTTTGACTCCCGTTAATTCGCTGAGTCCGAATCTATCCAGTAGACTGGTATTTCTCTTAGACCTACTCGGCATATTTGGCTCCTTCCTTCTCCACTACTGTCCATAACATCGTCCTCTTCCACTAGCTCCCAGTTTGCTCACTAATGGACCAAGCGGCAGTCAACTTCTCTTTTACGAAACGAGTCGAGGGGACCATAGCGTCGTTGTTGACGATGGTAATCGTATTGAGTGCAACGAAGAAGCAACGACAGAAGTACGGAGAGAGCTATTCCATTCAAAAAAAAGAATTACGAGCCAAAAACATCCATGCGCCATTGATGTCACACTACTCGTCAACTATCTTTCGCTCTTCTCTCCGATTTTAGTAAAGCTCAGCAGTAGATTTTATGTATGGCTAGCGGCCATAATTTGCAGGGTCACTAACGAGAGTCTTCTTGTGTTATGTGCCGCTACAGCTGATGGCCGTATTAATAACTGTTCAAGCCAAAAAAATCTACCCTAACACTCGACGGATGGCCGATCGTCGGCTGCGCCAAAAGGGAAAGGGGGTTGTCGATGTGCCTATCTGTGCATCCGTTAGTCTGCTTATGTGTTACATTTGTTTCTTCTTTTACTTTATAGTTGTCCTTCATCTACGTTCGATAGTAATGCGGTATAATGTTATGTCCGACTCGCTTTCTTCTCGCCCGAGTTCGTTCGTCTACGAACACCGACTACACCTGGACGTTGTCTTGAAAATGTTTTAACGGTCCGAAACTGTCTATTCTTACTAGGAAAACGTGTCCAGTTGACTAAAATCTGAATTACATTTTCTTAAGCCTATTTGACACTACGATGAACCACACACAATTTGATTCTGTAAGACGCTAGCGACGTTTCGTAGTGGAATGTATTGCCCTAGCTGTACGCATGTTAGCTACGTCAGCAGTAAATTCAAGCAGAACTTCAGCCACTGAGCACTGCCTTCTAAACACCTACCCTGATGTCAGACATTCAACCGGTGGCAGATTTGGCTTAGTGAAAGCTTACGGATCACTGCCTATGAAGTTCAGTAAACTGGCGGGATTTCTGGGACTTTGGGCCTACAAGGGCTACTAACTGATGTGCGCGTCCCGCTATTTCACCCGCGCTGATCCTCCAGTAGATAGTGAACGTCGACGAGCTGGCTAAACAGAATACATAGCCGTCTCCGAATACAACAATCGCTAGTCTTGGGACATTCAGTCCTAGCCGAGACTAATGTCCAGGCGTGGTTCAAGCGGCAAACGCTCGCGAGTCGCTTTTCTGCGAGGAGATAGAAGGCAGTTACGTGGACGGCAGGCAAGGCAACACGTTGGAGCTGCACGGAGCCACCGACTGAAAGATGTAGATTGAATTTGCTTTCGAACGGCTAATCGGATTAAGGGGAGCGGTTGGCACCGGTATTACTGTTTCGGTGGTGGGGGATGGCCCCAATGGGCAACAGGGTAGAGCCTGTCGGAGGCAGTGACTGTTGGCCTCGCTGCGGCTGGTCGCATGAGTGGCAGACTTTGCTTCTCAGACGTAAACGAAGCGGCGAAGATGAAACGAATGGGGATCAAGCATGAAGAAGGGGAGCTGTAGCAAGATTAGCTGGAGTGCCTGCCAAGCTTCTTGGTGTCAGCCCTATTCGATAGCCCTATTCAATGAAGGTTAACTGCTATTGGACACGAGCAGCGAGAGAATACCTAGAGGAAGAAGTAACAAACTGGTCGATTTTTCGTCGCCTCTTGTGCGAGCTCGACAAGCTAGTACTTCTTTGTAAGATAGCGAAAGCCGACGAAGTGCAACGTTGGCGTCCAACTGTGTATGGTTTTGTACGGATACCGAGCGAGATCGTGGTCGGAAACGTTTGGGTAGTAAAACGAGTCTTGAAGTCATATGAGGCATATCGATAACCGGCAATGAAAACAAATTTCTATAGTTTAAGACACGAAAGATGTGGTCATAGCCAGTTGATAATGAAGATGATAATAACTGCAATGTTGAATTTAACACTCCATGCAGAGCTAAGACAAAATGCGGTCAGGTGCATTCTACAACAAGAATAACTGAGTATCTTAAAAAGATTCGACAAATCGCTCATTTGCTAAGTAAAAATATCAACTTATTGGCCTTAGATTAGCACAGCCTCAAGGTTCACCTATAAGAGACGTAATGCTGGAAACCGAAGGACCTTTTAAGTATAGCTGTATAACGTCGTTGTGTTGTCTTCTACCCTTCCAGGCTTCTATGTGTAAAGAAGAATATCTCTATAGTAAAATAACATTTTTGTGTTAATAATAATGAATACCGATATCTACTTAAAAACAAGCCACATCAAATAAACTTGTCTTTATTTCAAAGCTCATAATCAACCAGTTGCATTTGCGTCCGCGAGCTTTATCAGATATTCATCTTTACTTCTGCTTCGCTAGCTGTTTGAAAAGTTCGGACAAATAAATGTTTTATTTGTACGTCGATATTCACTTTACTGCCAGGTCTGTCACCCACATACCATTATATGTCATAAACTAAAAAAAAAAATGCCCTCTTTTCCTTTACAGTGGCTGAGTAGCAGCACCTCGAATCATACATGTTGTTGTTGTCGTTGTCGTCATCATCAAAACAGCGACGAGATGTTGGTATCCTTCGTTCTCGCCTTGCGACGCCCACCGGGTCCCTGCTTCTCCCCCTGTCTTTTTCTTCCTCTTTTTCTGGCCAGCTCAGAGAAGCCTGCTGTCTTCCTGCTTGCCCTCAGGGGGTATCGGTAACATAAGCCGGCACCCGAGCAGTTGCGGACCTTATCTTGCATCTGCTGCTACTTTCGACCCAACCGCCGCTACCGTACCCCTCTCGCACCGATAAATAATCGCCATGTTAATAAAAACACCAGTGTGCCATTTGACCTTCACGCCAGTTGTAGCAAGCGTGTCATCGTTTGTGTTAGCTGGCCATGGCGACGAGGTCCTGCGAAACGTGCTGTGCTCTTTCGCTTAGAGCACGAGTGCGTGAAAACGCGAAGAGGTTACCAGAGGAAATAGAACGAAAGCGGAAAATCTAACGGGTGCGTTTGGTTGAACCCCCAATTGCAGCCCATCTCAGAGTTTTGTTCTCGTTCGTCTTTCGTAATGACCGTTGCGACGGCTGCTGCGACCGCCAACAACAGCCGTGCGATGAGGAAGCAGGAAAAACTCCGCGTTGAAATCCCCACTTCCTGAAATTTCCTCTTCCTTTAAAATCTTCTCTCGGTAATTTTTCCTTATTCGCTTCGTTTTGTCTGGACGAGCAGCGCCGCGAGTCCTAAATTATAGGGGTGTATTTTTCGGACCAGCAACAGCAGCAGGCTGGAATATATACAGGCTCACGCCCCTTCCCTGTTTTTCATCCTATGTACTGATCTCTTATTTCCTAGTGTGTTACCAGTGCCGTCCACGTCGCACTTTTAATCTCGTCCAGTCAAATCGACTCGGAAGCTATGTTTCACGGCTTGCATTGAGTGTTGCCGCCTGCTTAACGTGCATTAGCTCGAAGAGCCATGTTACGGATGCTAAAATTATAGTCGGTGCCCTAGTTGCTAGTAGGTTTCTCTCCTGTCCACTTTCGACTCTCCACTACAAATGACTTCTGGGCCGACCTCCATCGCAAATTTGGTCCCTAGAATCAGTCGAATTTTTCGGGAATGGCAGAGAAAAGTGAAAAGTCTCCAGCTAGTCTCACCTTCTCAGCCACTCGTATGCTAAATATACGAATCCAGCTCCAGGCAAGCAATGGCTCTATGTCATTAGCCCATCAAAGTGGGTCGGTGACTAGCCTTAGCTAACGTTAAACCGGTCATCAATACGGTATTGCCTCTAGATCCGGCTTGCAGGCGTCTAAATCGATCCACAGCGAGTTGCTGAGCTTTGCTGGAGATCGATAGCACCGTCTAGTGCGAGCTACGACGAAATAACTCTGTTCTTCCGTGCACTGTAACGGGATATCGATGCTGTCACCTAATGCAGTGTACGTTATGATCTATCCATATGTCTACCTACATACGCACGGGAATGCATGTTGCTAGGCATGGCTGTTGGGTCATTTGGAAGAAACAATGTATTTTTGTTTATTTAGTAGTGGACTATTGTATTGTATGATACATTACATATCAGACTAAAAAAAGTGTTTTCGCCAATAATGAAAGGTTAATGGCTTGCTAGTTTATTTTTTCGGCTGAGCAGTAAGATTACACGTGAACAATACCGTTGACGCGTCGTAAGCAAGCCCCGTTTCCTGGAACGCTGATGGCCTTTCACCTATCGTGAAACTGTTCTGCCCCGTCCTTAGGAATAGTTTGTATCTTAACTAGCAGGGATTTGAAACCCGCCTAGAAAACGGGTAGATATCTAGTGCGTCACGCAAAGCGTGCCTTCTGTCACACAGCGAGCGTCGGTGCAGGCCTTCGCTCAGCCAGTGATGGCTTCTGTGAACATTGTTGGTCTTGAGGTAACGTTTACTCAACGTATCACTTCAACATACATTCACCTTACGTAAAGGACGCTTTAGACTGATTGCAGACACGCTACATGTATCGTCACATGTGCGTCGGCAGAATTGGATGAGCGTGAAGCATGTATTGAAAAGGTACGTGTAGTCCTCCTGGAACATGAGTGCGGATTTACGTACAGCGGATTTGCATATCACAATTTTTCATATCCAATTTTATTTCAGCTAGCTATAGATGATGTGGCATCATACGGGTGCTTCGACAGATCAACTGTAATTAAGGCGCATAGGTTAAAGGTGGCCTGAATCATTATTTGGCTTGGCAGGTACGTTTTTGATACGTGCGCTATTATAGTGGTTTTACTGTATTGTTTGGATGTTATACATTGGAATCGTTGTGTATACTGAAAATGAATCATGAATAGCAGCAATCGCGTTCATAACACTGGTAATAATTCTATTATTGTTGATAAAAACAAAGTCAGAAGGTTAGAATGCAGAGCTAGTTTTCAATGGCTGAATTCAATTCGCGAGTGAAGGTGAAGGACTCCAGCTAACCCAGACGTTTCTGCTTCTCGCAGCGAAAAGTTAATTAGCTATAACGTCTGACATATCATTTTCAAGTGTATTGGCATTTGAATGCGGAGCGTATTTTGGACGTAACCCTCGTGAAGTCTGAACACTAACTCAGCATACGAGTACGTATAATCCAACTGCTTCGACGGATTTATATGTTACCGATATATTATTATTACTAGTATAATTACTAAATACAAAAGGTCCAAGGTAAGCTGGTAAAAGGCCTTTTACAATTTTTTGTTAGAGAAAACGAACGTCTTTGCAACCGGCATAAGCTTCTCTCAAGAAGTATAATATCGTACAGCTTAAGGAACAGGCATAGCATAGAGGGTCTTGGCTAAATATGCCCATTTGCTCACGTCGTTAACGTTGTCAGTAAATAGGCCACCGTAGATATATAATCTATTCTTGAACATGACATAAAACCATAGCGATTAGCATCAATGGTTTAAAGTTTAGCGCGAGCTATTTAAACAAGCTAGATAGGTCATTTCCTTCTATAACCATAGCCGCCATTATGGCGGGCCAATTTGTTCGCGGTCGTAAGGTAGAATATACGATGCAGAGGTCAATTCTGTGATCCACGCTCGTGACCAAAAGCTCATACGGGCGCATAACATCCGCGTTCAGCAAGTCCGTGTTGGGTGTAGTGGAGAGGTGGAAACTTTGAAATAGGTGAGAATCTTTACGACAGGTATCTCCATGAGAACTCTCAAACCAAAAGATCTTGCTGTATTGGCAAGGGGTATCTGCAACGCTTTAAAGGCTCTATAACACGCTAGATCAAGTCGCGTTCTTTGATTTGCTCTCCTTTTGACTCATTATAACGAGTACTAGGTCATAGGAAAAGGATATCAATGAAGTTTCTGCCTTCAGAAACCACTAAACATAATAGGTAATACTGCGCACCTTACCCCATTTATATATAGATATATATATGTATACAGCCTAACGATGCGGCCTTTCGTCCTACCACGGACCCTTTGAAAGCGACGCCCCCTTTGAGAGGTTCGTCATGTGACACGAGAGACGTGTGCGAATGCAGATCTTTGCCACGGCACGTAGCGTATAGCCAGTGGCATAGCCATGAACGTAGAGACAATGTGATTGCTGTAAAGGAGGCGACAGAGATGGAAGAGGCGGCCGCCGCCGCCCTCACACCGTACCCGCCACCGTCGTAATAGTAGTGATAGACACAGAGGGCACAAATGCAGCTACAACGGAATCACGAAAGAAGGGATATAAACAGAGGATAAAGTGGGCGTCTGTTACGTGATGTCCCTGCGCACACCGAGAAAAAACAGGACGTTAGCTGCGTGTAAAGCATGCATCCAAAATACTTTTGGCATTGATGTGAAGGGGGGACAGCGTCGGAGGCGGAGGGACGTTCCAAGGGGGCGGCTGCGTGCGACGGCTGACGTTTAGTGCCTGAGTACTCGTAAGTATTCATATGTTTTCATCAGCATAAGCTCTTTCAGATAGCGCTTCTGCTTGTTTCATTGGTGGTCGTATTGGCGTTGTAGTTGTCTGTTTGCGGGTGTTGATAAAGGGTGCGTAAGTTCCGTCTGCTTTGGTTTCGTAATCGCTAAATCAAACGTTTTCAGCACGACACAACCTGAACGTGGGTGTGAAGATCAAGTAAAAAAATACAAGTGACCACCTCGCATCAGGCCATAGTATCAACAGTGGCGGTAGAAAGCTCTAGCTTCATGTTGATGTATCCCACCTGGTTGCTCAAATATATACGTACGATCTTGTGCAAAATTAGATTTTTATAATTATGAGATAGTAAGAGTGTGGAAGCATAGTTTCTTCAATGGATTTGTTAAATTATTCTATGCAGTTGCAGAAGCGCTAGAAGAAACATACAGTTCTGTCTAATGGGTGGAATAATTCCACCTAAGGCCGTGTGACGTTGCATAAAATCGAGTTCAACCGACACGACATGCAGGATTTAGCATTACGAGCATTTGACTATTTAATATTCTCGACCTCGGTTCTTGGTTCAAAATAACCTATATAAAAGTCGTGATCGATAGTAAATGTTTAAAATAATTTAACACATTCTATTAACCTTTTTATTAGCTGATGCGTATTCGTGTGTATACAGAACCTAATATTCGTTTAAAATTGCCCTACACGTATCAATTTTTCGTTATTACAGGTAAGTGCCACATCGCATTCCCACTATCGAGTAGTCGTCATCTTTGGGTGAGAATTGGCCTTTATTGCCCAGCTCCTCGCACCTGACTTTTCTACCCAAAAATGTCCTTAGGCTTATTGTAGATATCCGAGCTAGCATAGGTCGGTCCGTAGGATCACCACTTTGCTTGGTTATTTATATGTACTCTCCAGCCCATCAAGTGAAGGGGGTGGATAGCAGCGTGCCCATGACGTGCAAGTGCCAGGACAAATCAAGCGTTGAGAAACAGCACCATAAGCCAAGAGGATCACACGCTGTTGGCAAGCCTCCGGTGGACTGCTGCTCTGGGCAGAGCTGCTATTGGCACCGGTCCAGCGCCCGCAGCTACTTCAGTTCGAAACGTTTTCTCTCGGAACGATCTTTTGGCTCATGGACGCCCGTCCCGTTCTAGCTTAGTGCCTGAATAGTCGACCGGCCCAACTGAACCCGGTGCTGGCCATGGCCGGCGCCGAGGTCGACGGCGGCTGATGGCGCCTTCATGACGGTAGTGGTATGCATACAAAGCCCTTTACTGGCAGTCCAACGGAGGGCGACGGTATAGAAGATAATCGGTCCGCAACAACGCGTGGAATGGATAGATGGATGAATGCTGCTGCTGGCGGAGAAGAAAGGGGTGTGATATTTCCCGGGGAGATCTGGGGATAGCAGTTGAGGAAGTGGGGATGCAAATAGGACGATGGGGGTAGTAGCTCCCTTGTAACATTCTCAGTCGGACTGCAGGGGGTCATGGAAGAGAACGAGTGAGAAATGTTAGGATAAAGCAGCATTACTGCGTCAAAACACGCGCTCGCGCCCTGATCCAAAAGTCGAAGTAGGCATTGCCTTACAGCGGCGTAGCAGACCTCGCAACTGCAACACCCAATTTGCAAATAGGCAAATCGCACATTGGAAATTACACTGAGCCCACGACGACCGCTTCTTCACTTACCGCAGTCGTGTCCGTTATTTACGCTCTTATCCACTGCAGTCGTAAAACGGCGATATTTTTATACCATATATCCATACCATAAGAACAAGACGGGTAGGGAAGTAATCGAAACCAATACATGTGTGTCATATCAGATTGCAATGCGCGATAGAGTTCGCGATATTCGACAAAGAGAGATCGCGCTAGTGAGCCCGTAGCGAGAAGGGCTGATAAGTAGGTGACAGAGCCGACAACACGTTTCTCTCCCTGTTCTAGGTTTCTACGTAAGGTTTCGTTTACTTGCTTAAAGCAACAGCAAAGGCTGAGGGGAGTAGCAAGAACCCTGATCGCTTTCTTTTGGCTTCGGCCTCTGACAGCTGGTTCAAAAGAAGTCAAGCCAGGTTTCATCATTCCGCGGCCCCATGTCCAGCAGACCGGTGTCATAGCTAGTCACAAAATCGCATGTCCTACGCTCGATAAAATTGCCATGTAGTATGGCGCTGCTCTGGGTTAGTCATCGAGAGGAGCGAATAGTAGGGCATTTGCTAATATGAGCATACGGGACATTGCCGTCATCTTCTACATCAAGTTCATAGTCTCTTACGCGATGTTGCTGCTGTTGCTGCTGTTGCCGCTAGTAAACGCTCTCGGCTCTGGACGTCTCAATAGGTTAGACGTTCCGGTTCGTTGTCGATCGACACCGCCTAGCCACCGACAAATACAGCGCCGTTGTAGTGATTTTTTATGCTTTTACCGTCGTACAGCTTTTTCTCGCAACTCCCTGTGGTCCCTGTTATAGATTTGCATTTCCAGCCTGGCATTTTATCGTTCGTCGACTGTGTGCTCACCTCGTATCCCCCAGCTTTCGCTTTTATGCTGCTTACGTGGATTGGGGTGGATGCGAAGAAATCTTTTCGTACTTGCTTTGGGTTTCTACCTTCCCTCGACCTCTCGAGGAAGCAAAAGATTTTCAGACAGAGATTTCCACAAATCAGGCGACAGGGACGAAAGCTGCTCGTTTCTTGGGTGCAGGCTCCTAGCGAGTAAGATAGTGAGTCAGTCAGGCAACCAAACAAGTCGTTTCTTTTTGTTCAAAGCGAATCTCCAAAGCCCACGGCGACCCGAAAAGTATCTAGGTAAAATCGAGCAAAGCGCTGCTTGCTCTGTCCCCGTCGACAGAAAAAGAAGGCGAATTAGAAAAGTTTACTGCTATGACAATGACAAGCAAACCCAGTCCCGCACACAAGGATAAAGATCTTGTGAATTTAATTTGAAATATCCTTCTCTTTTCCCAAGCCAATCAAAACAAGACTTTGGGTCACTGACAGTATATCTCTTGCAGATAGCTCAAGATAGTTTAAGCTGCCTTAAGCCCTATTTAGGCTGGACTGCATCGCCGCTACAAGCGCGTTGAATTTCAGTGCACGTACAGCCCACCCTACGCAGTTAACAAAGTTTCAAGTAATTGGTAGCCCTGTTTTGCACCTACTTCATCGTTCATCGACGTAACATATCTTTTAAGTTGATGTTTCTCAAACAGGCCATCGAATGCGTATGTATACCCATGAAAAGCGCTTGATCGCATTATCAGCACAAAAACAATAAATGAAATGTTCACTTTGCCAAAACCAGCTGATCTTAATACAAGGCCAAAAGACTGCGGCTATTTGAAACTTTTACTCTTCCCTAGCTTTTCTTTCCCGTTTGAGTTACGAAGATCGGTAACCAACACCCCTTCGCCCCCCCCCCCCCCTCTCTCACTGCTATCCTTCAATAAACCTCTACGGTCTTCAAATGTGAGTGAGCGTTTGTACTAAGTCTACAGTTGCTCTTCCATCGGCAGAATGTAGTCTTAGCTCAACTTAATATCGGCACTAGCAGCTTTTTATGCCAAATTACTCAGAATTTGGGGTAACCGGAGGAGACGTGGGAAAGGTAAACGAACTCAGCTGTACTCTAAAGTGAACAGCACTGCACTGGTTGTTCTGCTGATCTTCATGTTTCTGATACCTTTGTAGAGGCGCAACAATATTCTCGCAGCTAACTCAGTTAGCCCCCTTGTGGTATGTAAAGGTGGCCGGCATTAAATGCAGCATCGCATGACCGCGTCCGACCTTACTGGAAACCGTTGTTGTAGCTGTACGTCATTGAAGATGCTGCTCATTCTTTGGCTGAAAAGAAGACTCTGTTTGTTAGCTGAACAATGAGGCAGCACCAAGAGCTGAGAGTCTAGAAGAAGCTTGAGTTCGGAGAGGGGCGATGAGCGTAGGAGCCTAGGGACAGTTATGGGCTTTACGCTAAGGGATGGTTTAAGAAATGTCGCCGCTATCGCTGCACCCGCTTTGTTTCCACGTTTATATCCACCTTGGATAACCGGTAGTAAGAAAGTAGTATGTAGCGCTTTTTTTTTAATGGATAGGGGTTTCCAGACGACTCCAGAGAGGGATGGTCGAAACTATCAGTGAAAGATTAATAGCAGCGGATTTCCTTTTCTTTTTGCTGCTCTGCGGCTGCATATGCCACTGGCCCAAGTTCGGCCTTGTCAGCCTGTTGGGCCTTCATGGGAGCGAAGCTGCTTTCAGCCGATGTTGGCGTTTCCCACGATGACTCTCAAACCCTTACTCCCGGAGTGTCTTTGCTGCGAGTCCTGGCGTTCCCAGCTTTTCCAGACTGTGCTTGGCTTCCCACTACCCTGAACTCACGGTATGCATCTGAACTCTGGCTAGCTTGCGTCTAATTCAATGCAATGCAACACGAAGCTACAATCTATTTTGTAATATATCTATGCGAGCGAGCCAGCGAGTTTAGTAAGAGAGCCACATCTGCAAGGTTTGCCACATTGTTTTCTTTTTTGGACTTCTGCCACATTTCAACAAACCTCACGTATTCAAATCATGCAACCCTTAGCACGAACAGAAACAATAGCACAATTGAAATTTTTCAATACAGCTGTTTTTTCGAACGGTCTACGGATGATGAAGACTAATCTAACTGTAAATTACAGAGGTATCAGTTTTAATTCAGGCGGCAAATCATGCAATCAAAGGAATATTGTTCTGCTTGAAATGAGGTGCATGCGACCTTTATCTTTGTTTACATTATGGAGCAACTCTCGGACTGTAATCTGTCACCTACCTCATGTAGAAACACTCTTACCCTTCTTATGTTCGTATCCTTCTTGCCAACGGGCATCATTCCAGCTCGAACGGCAGCGATACCGTCCAATTCACCATTCAGTAATGCACTCCTCTTGTAAAAGTTTTTCGCCTTCTGCTCCGCCTTCTAACTATCTTTACGGAAAAAGCGACAGACAAGTCGGCCTGCTCAAAACAAAAACCGGCTCCGTAGTGGGCTCGACAGCTAAAGCAGCAGTAGCGGCTGTGGTAGCTGGAGCTGCAGAGGCGGAGGCGGGCGCAGCGTGGTTGTTCTCGGAGGAAGACGAAGGACGTACGTCATTTTCCCACACGATGCTGTTACGAACAAGATCAGGAAGCGAAACAGCAGGGCAACAGAGGCAAAACCGAGTGAGTGGAGTACGGATCAAGCAATGTCTTTTTCTGCCCCCTTGTGCCCACGGCAACGGCACCGGTGACGTCCGCGATAGTGGCGGCCGCATCAACAGCAGAGTCTGTCTTAGTGGTTGTTACGCAGAGCGTCCACTAAGTCAAATTGAACTCATACGGCTATGCACATATAACAAGGCAGCGAGATAAACGACGATAGCAAGATCTCCGTGTTCTGTTGCGCGACGTAAGCAGCTGACGATGGAAAAGCAGGGCAAAAATGATACACGCAGATGAACTAGCTAGCGACGTGCAACAGCAAGTTGAGTTAGAAGGCAACGTTACATCCGTTGTACCCTCGTCGAGTACGAACGCGAACACGGTGCAACTGCCGCATATCTGGAAAGACAACGAAGATAAGTGCCAGGACAAAACAGGAAATGTAGTCAGAACTAGTGGGTTTTTCCGATGGTCGAAATTTTGCAGCTACTTCCTATCGCGAATGCTTATGATATGCATATATTCGAACAGCACGTTTGTCCTTACGTACTGTTACTTATGCAATATTGTAGAACAATAGCGAAACTCGATTTGCTAAGACATATTGTTCACGTATAAGTTTCATTCATAAGCAAGCGATAATGCTGCGCTTTATACAGTTCATGGTTCTTTGTAGCTAAGGGTTCCCAAAATCATCGTTGTTTTTGGGGGGTAACTACGTTTATTCCGAAAATTGCGGCAGAGATGTGTGAAGCACACGTATTGAGCATCCGAATCTACGCTCAATGGCAGCGTACGTCCAACAAAAGTCGCATTTAAGTAATGCTTTTAAACGCATGTTTGTAATCTCAGAGAAGCTGTGGATAATGGGGTAGCGTATAACGCATGTCCTGGTGATTTACAGGCGTATTGCAGAAATGGTATGGCAAACAGTTGACAGTGTTTCAGAATGTTTACGAAACGAGATGTTAATACTGATTTTGAGGATTGCGTTTCATACGACGCCACCATTTCAGCATAAATATTAGATGACGCGACGGTCGCTTTTGCGACTGTGGCATCTCTTTTACGCAGACAGGACGAAATCTACTGCTAAGGCGTATAGGTGTTTGCGGTACTTTGTTCAGAGGAGATCTGAGCCCTGTATGTAAATGTATAAAGACCTAGTAATATCGAGACTTTTGTACGCTCGTCAATTTGAAACAGCTAGCAATGTTTTTTCTGGTCGTAGCGCAGTGTCCCCCGTGATATAATCGTTTTGAATTTATCTGAGAATTATGTGATCTGTAGAAAAGTAGACAATAAAATGTTGACGGATTGTGTAAACTAGAACTCAGATCCTACTCTTCCGATAGCTACATGAACAGTTTAAGATGTGGCATATGTCTTCATATAACATCGCGTTGCAAAACAGAGAGTCCTATTATCATAATCTACTGACGGCATCTTGCCTATCGAACCTATGCGGGCAGTTTTAATAACTTGGCAACTGTTCTGCAATACGTATATCACATTTTCGTACCAAGCTGCTTTTTGAATTGTTGTTGAATTTACATGAAAGAAGAAAACGTGAATTTATCTTCCCTTTCAGATCTTCCGTGAAGCCGCAATGGTTTGGATCTGCGTACGAATTTCGCGCTAGTACAGGGACGTTGCACGAGCGACTTGGCCGGAGGACTTCAGTCGACAGTCCACTGATAGGCCCTTATGTCCGGTTGCAATTCCCCATAGTGCCTATAATTCTGCAATTCCCAACGGTCTCTGGCCGTAACTTTTGCACTAGCCTTACTTTGCATTTATGTCCAGGAAGCGGCCTTCGCAAGGCATCTACTTCCGGATATCGGAAGACCGACAGCCACTCGATTGTCCTGTCGTCGTTTGGATCTTTCTTGGCCGTGCTGCACGTTTTCTCTTTAGGTCTTTGGCTACTGTGTAGATTGAGAGCGGTCTGTTAGAAAAGACATAGCATTTATTAATGGAGTTTGACAATAGCATGCATTAATTCTGTTGTATATGGGGACTATCGAACTAATTAAATAGAAATTATTGCATTTTTTACGGAAAGTCTTGAGCGATTAATAAAAAGCCAAACTTCTTCTCATTATTAAGACGCGTCTTTAGCAGCGTTGCTTGCATATAGCGATTTTTATTCTCGATTTTTGTAAAAACTAATGTTTGACTCCATAAAAGACAATCTAAGAATTCCAACTAAGCATATGCATGTATCTACCTTGGCTTTTCAAATATTAAATGATTTAAGCGTATGGATGTAGCCCATATGTACAGTTTTGATCTACCTTTGACCAATCCTACTTTTATATAAACCATGACTGTGACATTATGGTGTATCGCGGTACGGACAATAACCTGATGGTACGCCTTAAATCGCGTGACCCCAATTCCATGATTGCCTGTAATTTAGCTGAACTATAATCAATGTGTTGACAGCAACCTGTATATACAGTCATATCACATTTAGGCTGCCCCAAGCCCTCATCAAATGCACATGGAGCATGATGGATGCTACAAGGCAAGCAAAGGATTTATCAAACCCTGTAAACAGGAGAACTCTTTAAACGGAAGGAGCTAAGTGGCCAAAGTTCTTCACAGCTAGTTGTGTTACCAAGGGCTCTTGCTGCGGGTGGCGGACGTAAATATCAGTTGCTGTATTGCCGTTGAACAGAAAAACAGTCAAAACGTGGAGGGAAGATATGGTAATGCAAACCCCTTAATTTTTTCCAATAAGAAATACCTGGTATTAAAAATGAATACAAAAAGGGGGTCATTGGCGACTGTTGCTCTCATAAATTCAGTTAGGTTAATTCGAACCTATTCCTGCAAACAAACTCTCTTTGTCATTTCACTTTTGAGTATTGGCATGTTACTGGTGATACATGCATTCGTCAATTCTTTTAGGTAACTGTGTGCATAAGTAGCTGCCCGTTACATACTGTATGAGTTGTCACGATATTGGGACTTTCACGTGCTCAATCGACAGCGGCGGTTCCAACGGCGACAAGACCGTCATAACACAATATAGCATTGCACAACGATAGGGCAGCCATTACAAGCAAATTCCATCCATAGCTTCTATGGTTGAACGGACAAATACATATGAGGTAAATCCAGCTCTGCCTGGTCTTAGCGGCCTATAAGTCTGGTTCTAGGTGTCGCCTAAATCGACCTGCACCATATCATAATGCTAAATAATTTGCGTGTTTGTATTTATGACTTCGAAAATGAACCGTGATCAACTAGTAGCTCCATACACATAACCTAAGGTGTATTGTTTAAAATTACTTGTCGCTGATGCATCGGCGGGCGGACTGAATCTACCGTATCTTTTCTAGGCTAAGGCGCTTGTTCTTACTTCGATTCTCGCTGAGTTCGAGTCCAACATAAGTGCGTCTCAATTGAAGATACCGATATTGACCGTATCAGCCGCAACTGATCTGCTCGACTGAAAAAACTGTGGGCCCGTATATGGATAGCAACGACTTCCATCGAGTTGCTTGCTCCGTCTGGATTACCTATATACAAGCCGATTTTAGAAGGATCGATCTATGCCTCAACGTTTACACACGCTAACAGAAAGACATCAGTCCACAGAAAAATAGGCGCTTTTTAGAGCGTTTAGAGTGATCTATAGTTTAACTGTTACTTTGACGTTTGATTCGATGTAACTCATTACCCAAATCACACACAACTATTACCGCAGTACACGTGATCGCCATGAACGTGTACGTATTCGTCCGCTCCGATGATGAAGACCGTTACTGCAAACGCGTCTATAAGGGGCAACACGCATCCATTCCTAAGCATCTCCCACTTCAGAGGAGCATCGAGCATGAAAGCTTATCTCTCTTTAAAATTTGACTCCTTCTACGAAAGCTTTTCCGAGCAGTCGCTTCTCCCAAAAAACAGAAATCTTAGATCTTCTCCTACTAGCTCTAGACATTCCTCTTCAGTGTAGGCCCACTTTTATATTTCGTCTGGTAGCGGTCATTTAAGAATCGCGCTCGCTAGACCAGACAGCCGATGGTAGGCCTACACCTAACGCAAGTATGAACTCAGGTGTACTGGCGTGCAATGCAGGCGCAGCGAAGCATATAGACGAATAGCGCGACGATACATTAAGGTTCGATCCATTATAAACCTCGAGCAGCAGCAATAGTAGCCCACTGCCGGTATTCAGCTCTACCCCTGGCCGGATCGGACGGTAGGGAATGGTAAGCCGAACCCCCGAATCCGTTTATTCGATCTCGCTCCGTACGGCCTTAGTCTGTTGTAGGTCTGGACTTGGGACTTTTGGAAAATGAAGGACGTTTGTAGGAACAAAAAGGGGAACCAAGGATACGATGAAATATATGAATAACAATAAGTTGAGCGAGCGGCGGCAGCAGCAGAATGGACACATACACCGTACACATGGTCACACAGCCATGTGCGCCCAGAAAGTATACGTATACAGGCAGGGCTGAAGCAAGGCAAGCATATGGGCAACGTTGGGTAAAGGAAGTTCGAGCTGCGAGAGCCAAGAGGCGAGCACCTGTCTGTTTGAAAACGTCTGCCAAGGAATAGTGAGCGGTCAAGGTGTAGTCTGCCCTTTGTCCCTTGCTATCCTAGAGATAGTAGCGGCGGTTCCTCTGATGCCGATGGCGGCCATTCCCTTTCGGTATGTGCGCTCCGTCCGTTTCAGACCCAGCTTGACCGTTCGATCGCCTAGTTTTTCTGCTACGTTGAAGCGGATGGATCCCATAAGCCTGCGACTTCCGGAGGCGGACGAGCCGGCCGTAATATTGACAAGTCACTTACGTACATCGATCGAACGGAACAGGCAGGCGGGCAGACGAGTAAGGGCGAAAGACGAAACGGAAGGTACTTGTAAGCAAGTAGGTTACAGGCGGTCCGGTTGGGCAGGCGGACGGCCGGGCGGGCGGACAGGCTCCCGTAACTGCCTATAGAAAAAGATAACGAAGGAAAAACAACTGTGAGCAAGCCAATGAAAGAGAGAAGGGGGAGATGAGAGGCCGAAACGGGAGAGTGCGTATATGTAAATAAACGGCATGGTCGGATCCGCTCACGCGGTCACCCCTGCAGCCGTGGCGTCTGGCACATGCGCGTCCTGGCTGTGCACTTGATACATTTAGCTGACCTTCACAAATGGCGCGACAGCGCAGATGCCCAAAAAATAGTTCAACTATGAAACGTATCGACCGTATTGGTTGCGGCAGAAAAAGATCCTGCTAAACAGATGTTGAAGCGTCGAAAGAATAATGTAAAAGAAAGTACGAGGGCGAAGAAAACGTTAAAGGTGGATAAACTAAAAGGAACACGATCATTTTGCCCGGTTGGCAGAGTTTGCAAAACTACAGGCAAACAAGCATGCAGCGGTACGCATACGAAACGTACTGAATTAACTTCAACTACTGCTAATACGGGATTGCTGACCTCTATACATGGATAAATACTGCGTATACACAATGTATGTATGAGAAAAGGAATAGAAGGTTAAGTCTGTGAATCTCGTATTGTACACAGACCAAATCGTATGTACATTACAGGCCAGATACATCCGGGACAAACAGTGGCTATTCTCTTTTTCTGAATCATTTCTACTACTGTACTATGAATAGGAGATTTCAGATTGAGGGAGGTCTGGAGATGCCGGTCCGAACCGAAGCATACGGCCGCCCGATAATAACAGCGCCTTGAGAAAAATTACGAATAATGCCTCTGCGGGAGCGGTCTTGCGCGCCCGCCACACCCCTATACTTAGGTAGATCTTACTCATATAGAACCTGATTAAACAGTGACCAAAATCATTTGTGCAACCTAAGTGGCATACAATGCACGCTATGTTCGGTAACAGCAATAATTTATATACCGTGTAAATGTCTCTGTTAATCGTGCGCATATTGCTGCTGGTTATGTGTGTTTTCTTTGATAACAGACAGTCACAAGCTAACGGCTATAACTCCTGTGTCATGGTGGACAACACTCAGAATGTACGTCGTTGTTATTGTAGGTGACCCAATCTGACTGGAGATGAATAGTGAATTATATATATACGGCAGGTTCACTACACCCACACATGGTAAGGATAGCCAAGAAGATAGCACCTACGTCTTTTCTGCCACCTTTGCGCATTACAATAATACGACAAGAATAAATATACGCTTTGAATTCAAATGATAATTTTCTTTTCCGGACAGCGGTCCATGTTCAGTAGCAGGATGTTCCGCAAATCGGATTTTCCGTCAGCCTGTCCTTCTCTCCTCTCTGTCCCTGGACGTATTCTTCCCGACATTCTGCGTACTGCCCACAGTCGTCTCGCCGCCGCCATTCAGCTTGGGCTAATAGTGAAGGAGCAGAGCACGTTGGCAGCACTTGTCGAGCCGTCTGCGATGCACTCAGTGTGAGTGCCTCATCGCTGCAACTCTCGCAAGCAGAAATGCTGCGCGTCGATAAGCTCGCAGGTGCATGGCCCCACACGGTTGTATACTGGGGTACGGGGGCACATCCACTAGTTCAAAACCTAATTAGATCCTTTAGTTAGTGCTGGTTGTGCATCTTTTGTACGTCTCTGTTCATTGACGAGTATTTGATATTCTATGCAGGAAACTGGTGATATTGAGATGTCACTGACAAACCAATGGTTTCAATTACTTTTGCAAATAGAGCATACACGCATCTTTCAGGGAGAGTGTTTTCCATATTGTATAGTTCATGTGTTTGCACCTGCGATTGCCAGGTCAACAGCTTAAGCCCGGCGGCGTCCGCTACTGACACAACTACTATGTAGAGTTTTCGTATTTGAGGCTCTAAACCAAATCCTTTCGTGCTAATTTTTGCCTTCAGAATCGTGTGTCGTAGCATATAAATTTACCTATCTCTATTTTACAGAGACTTTTCACGTACTCATCCACGTTACGCTTCAGTGACTGTTTCAGCTATAGGATACATAAGATCCACATGTACCAGTGAATTACACGGAGATGTAAGTCAATCGTCAAAAACGCTCAAGCATGATTTCCTATTACCCTCACTTTGTTTCATTCATTAATATAGGGGTAATGTTTAGTCGTCGTAGATTTTGTGTCGCCTCTCTCGCCAACTATGCTGCCGCTAGTAATAATAATAATGCCAATGGTATTCGTTATCTAACTAGTGGGCCCAGCAATGGACAAGCGGTTGACAAACGTCACGATTCTAGACGACGCCGACCGGAAGAGGGGTAAATTCAGAGACTACATCCAGAGGTAAAGATAGATAAGTGAATCATGTACGGCTTCACCGACACGAGTGTATCCACACACACGTTGCCGCCGGCATCGCCACATTTCTGCTCTGGCTTCTTCCCTGTCCTGCAGCTTCCGTCCGAATTAGCAGCAGTCGTTTGCGTCCTTATCCATTAAATCTCAGCTCGCCCAAATCTCCCGAGTCTGTTCTTTTTTCATGCTCTGATCACACTTTATTTCTGTGTCTCAGAACTAGCTTGTTCTCATTCAGTACACGAAGCTTCTGTTGTTACTACCATCGTCAAGAACGGTCAGCCTACGACAACGACGACGATCCGAGCTGTTCTCCACGATGTAATTCATATTCCATATGTCGTTGTGATCTTCGTTATGGTCCCACGATGTTGGCTTGATGCTCCGTTGTAACCTTCTTCTACACTTCAAACGAATAGGCATCCTTTTCTCTCTGTGCGTGCAAACATGGCCGCACGTTTGTGTGTGGAGTTGTTCTCAAATCAAAAACATGGGTCAGTTTGTACGGTGGGCAGATGCGGATGCGTATAAAATGTCTACAGCACGATTTCTCACAGACGCTTATATATATATATATATATATATATATATATATATTTGTCTTTGCGAGACACTTGATTTTTCTATAAAGAGGAATGTCAAAAAGTAGCAGATCGTAAAGAGCACTGTCCTTTCATTAAAATCAGATTCCATATTGCGCAAGCTTAGTCTGATAGAGGGTGTATAACAACGATTAGAGAATCATCGACATCTAAAGGTCGTAGATACAGAGTAATAAATTAAACCAGCATGGAAATGCACTGGTCTAGTTCACATCAGCATAGGCAGTATCAACCAACATCGCAAACGATGAACAACTTAGTAATAGCCTGTTGTTGTTAATATTAGAAATACTATTGTTGCCTATTAAACCATCTATAATACCATTATTTACATTACATATCTAAGACGTTTGATGTTGATACCCAGTCGATCATCAAATGCTGTCATAATAACAACTGACAAAATACGATACGTCTAGTTCCCAACGTTGTTATCAGATCTGATCGATATACTCGAAGTATCATTTATATTGCCACCTTTGTTTTCTAGCTGACGGTGTCCTTAGTCTTCTCTGTCCGCTTGTCTCGTATACCCAGAGCTCGTACTGTTGCTCATTGTTGCCAGCCGTCATTCAGCAGGCAGAAGGCAGAGCGCTGACGTTTTCATTATTTGGCAAGTTCCTTGTCGTCGCCGTGGTGAACTGTTGGGTATGGGGTGCGTTTCGGATGCGACGATGCTCGATTATCCTTCGCTAATTGACTTCCGGCTGTGAGTAGGGTCTGTGACAAGCTCCTCTTTTGATAACTGTCTTAACCTCCCTATAGGTAAAGCGAGTCGCGCATGAGTACTTCGAAGTGTGTGTGGTCGTTTTGATGGCAAATAGTCAAATGCGGAAGTCAGACGACGCTCAGGTTACTCGAGTCTGAGTGGATAACGGCCGCCGACCAAGGATAGCGGAACCAGTCTTCTACTTGCCCCACAGCGTTATGCTGAAGGATTGACGAATTAAATTGTTCTGAAGCGGGATATGTGAAATCGACGATTAGGCTAATCATAATAACGAAAAAGGGTTTGCTTTTATAGCAAGCACTAGTGTGTTCGATATCCCAGTCAACAGCTGACGGTGCTCTTTTGGGCATACATGATACTCTGTGTTCGAGGATCCAGGTAGAAATTCGTAGTTTAGCTGCTTTTAATGATTGTCGGTTGGAGGAAGTGCGAAGACCGGTATTTATGTATTACATAGGACCACGAACGTAAATGGAGTTCGTGTTTCTTCTGTACAACTTTTGGCCTTGGCCTGCACAATGGTGCGTGAGTGAGTGCTCAGAAAATTGTTATTCAGAGTACAGTGGCACTTAGATAATGCAAAGAAATGCTGGAGTACAAACTTCCAAAAACATTAAGTCTTTTTGACGAGATCCATTGTAGTGTTGTTGAAGAGCACACGATTTTCGAATCATTACCTGCAGGCAAAGACTATTTGTGACTTGGAAACTTAGCATCTACACACATTTTGCCGGATTGTTCGGGTGGAAAACGGCTTTCGCCGTGCAAACTGCAAATAGCATTTGCCCTTCCAAAGCGCCAACTTGTTCTAAAGCGCAAATATATATATATATATATACGTTTATTATTTCTTGCAGCAAATCAATTTATGCATACTTGCCCTTTGACATTTCGATATTGACACCACGATCGGACCTCATATTACTGTTTCAAAATGTTAATGCTATAGCTTTGGGCTAAGCATTAACTACATTCAGACAAAAACACGCTTTAGTCAATACTGATATGCACTACGGCCACTTTTTCTGCATCAGTGATATACATATCATGCAACATATAAGGTGGACAACTCTTTTGGATACATCTTTTTGTGGGCTTGTTTCCCCTCGATTCGGCCCCTTCCGTACCGAACTCCATGCAGCCGCTGAAAACGATAGTACATGTTCTGTTTGCAGGGGGCGTAGTGTCATCACCCGCTGACCACGTCCTCGGTTCTTCATCAGAAGAGGAAGCTGTTGTGTTGTTGAGTAAGGTATAAGGCGGCAACAGCGCGGCGCCGGCAGACAGCGCATCGGGCCATGGGATCTGATGGGAGGCAATTTCGACCTCTCTGATTCCTGTATGCCAATGTTCCGTCTTTCTAGAAGCAGCAGTACCAACAGCCCCAATAGAAACTCTTTTTCCCCTCCATTACTTACCTTTGTTGGACCGCCCTTTCCCCATCTTTCTCGACCCCTCTCCACCTCACCATCCCCATTTCCCTTGTCGCACTCGGGAATTCGGTACTCCTCCCACACTTCAGTTTCTTCGGTTCCCCATTTCATTCCCGCCTGTCTCCCGCTGTTTGCACAGTAGTTGAAGACCGTCGCGGATCTCCTTTACATTTGGGGACCTTTATCATATAATTGGCTGGAAATGGAAATGAGTTCTCGTATTGTCTTGTCATGATCACTCAATTGCGTTGAATGTGATTCCTGGTGTTTTTGCACTCGTTGTATTACTACGTAAAGTGCGTTACCTGGATACATTTTTTTTACGGTTTACGTTAGTGATAGTAGAAAGTCGGATCTGCTTTTCGATGCTATAGCTTTTAGGAATATTTGAACATGAAATTATATGTCATATCTTCAAAAGCAGCATCTAGAATAATGCTGAATGATGGTAAAGGCAAGTGCCACGCTTTTAGATCGGTTAGTAACTGTAGACGAATTAAGTCATTCACTGTTAAGCGCCTCTCATATACGAAGCATATATTTGCTCAGTATGCTACTAATTGATTGTTGTTTGTTTTCTAACGGTATATACATTATTATATTTATATATATTCACGGATTGCATAGCAACTCAAAATAAACCTCAACTCCCCATTTGCGCATAGATTACTCCCTGTTTTTTCGAACAGTATACATCTAAAGAAGTATTACATAGTTAGAGACGACTGCAGGTACCGGAAGAAAGAAATATAGAGAAGCTGAACTTGTGTCATCTCTACTCTTACAATTTTAAATTTCTGTTCTATTCCGAGCGCCACGGAATCACTTTGTTAGGTAGTCGGCTTTCATTTTGGAGACGATTAGCCCTTTAGTACCACAGAGAAGGGTCGTCACGTGTAATAATTCTTTACTGGTTCGAGGACAAATATATCAGACGCAGCCCCAACGGACGTTACTCGAGGTAGTTCGTCTTGGATATGTACAACTATGCGCCCATGAATACGTGGTTGGGTAGGCGCATCGTTTTCGAATTTTGTCAGACAGAAAGACTGCGCAAGCTACCCCTCGTGATGATCAATCAGCAAACCGAAAAAGAACGAGGTATTTCACAGGCTGGGGCGTTAAGGGGTATACGTATCAGCTGTGATTGGAGCAGAGTGGCGAGCCGAAGTGCCACCGCAGCGGCAGAAGATTGGATGGATCACAGCGAAGCTAGAGGATTTTGACAACGTAACGCAGACCGCCAGTAGCAATGCCAAGAATGGAATGAAGAAGATAAAGTTTTCCGATAACACCACCGCTACCAAAACCACCGCCATTACTGTCACCGCTGCAGGCCTTCTCGACATCGCTATGGGCCTATGGCTGTTGCGGGGACGTACTGACTGGGACCACTTTGCTTGCTTGCCTGCCTGCCTACTATTGCGGGTATGGAGGCTCCTGCTGCCAGGGGCTCGCAGTCAAACAGCACAGCCTCATTGTGCTCCGACTTCAGTACCGATGGGAGCCGAGTGGCGATGGCAAAGTGGGCTCTGCAGCACTAACGTTGCAGTCTGCATACGACTGCTCTGACTGCGAAAGCTCATCAATGCCTCTTGCAGACGCAGTCGCAATCGCTATTGTAGCCGCCTGTGAATGAGCGGTATTATATGTGTACTGAACAGGACGAGTAGCATCAAAAATAAACCAAGAGGGATTGAAAGAAGCGGTGTCGACTCTAAACGGGGAGCTAGGCCGGTTTCAACATCCTCAGCTTGAACAGAAACGCGCATGCAGAGGTATACAACGGTAAACATATCTTCCCATCCACTTATTAGGAGATGATGAAAGATTGAAGATATTACACTTAAGAAAAGGGACTTTTACAGGGTAGACACAGTGGACATGCGCACCATGTGTGTTTGCAATCGAAAAAAGGCGCGCTTAGCTCTTCCTATCGATCTGCTATAATAGAGCGTATACAGTCGCTCACAGATATACACTGTGTCACATTTAAGGCTTTACGTAAGGCGCATATGGATATGGAACGAGAATCATGAAGGCAGTTTGGTTTGTTTCTATTTTGCCCTGTCTTAGTGCTCTTCGGCAGATTGTTCTAACCGTGCGAAGCATTAAGGCCAGATAGAAGCATCATGTATTGCTTATAATGGGTTCATTGATTAATGTTGCTCACCAGTGGGTTCCAAGGCACGCGATCACGTACGATGTCTGCATTAACCCCTGTTTTAGACTCAGTATCACAATATAACCCCGCCGGAACGTAGGCTTCAACTTAATATTAACGGAAAACCCCAACTCATTCTTTTACACGGGCTGTAAACTTGAATTGAAATATTTGGTATAGTAATATAGTGAATAGAATACAGCGACAAACTCTACAACTTCCTAAATAAATTATTATGTTCCCATCAACTCCTAAAAAATTATACTTTTACGTCGGAGGGTACACATGCGTTTTTTTTTGCGTAACAGAGATATCAGCTGTCCTGTCAGTTATTGCAACATTAAAAGATAGTAACGGCTGATGGCTGACGTGAAGCGTAGTAAGGGTAATTCTACAAGCGCCGGGCTTGGCCTAGTCTGGTCAGAGCCCTGAACGTCACTTAACTTTCGTAAACCGAGCGTGAAAGGCGCTTGTTGTAAGAGGCAGCAGTGGTAGAAGCGATAGCATGCTACTAAAGGCGCCTTTAGCCCATTGCTTCAACCCCCGGCATCGTCTTTCGTTTCTCCAAAGTTTTGTCCTTCCCTCTTCAACTAGGTCGTCGGGTTATCCCTTCAGCATTAGCCACGCATTCTCCGTCCGCCCCTCTTGTCCTGCTTCAGCCAGCAATGCTTCCTAACTTGTCCCTGTTTTACTGCTATTGTACCGTCTGGCCAAGTGTTTTGTTGAACTTCCTTGTGGTCTGTCTGTGCTTGCACCGGTTTCGAGTTCGGCCTTTTCAGCATTGCCACTAGTGGTGGCTGCTGCTGCCACTAGCTTTATGGACTGAGGGAAGCAGTGCTACTGCCGCCATCTTCTGACGGCCCGATGATTCGCATAACTGCAGAAAAGCCTTGACGAGAGCTTGCCGCTTGACGGTTTGGCGGTTCGGCGGTCTGCCAAGTTGGTGGCTTACTTGTTCACCCTGGCAGCCTCGATCTTCCGAAATTAAACTGCTTCAACTTACTGCCCTAGGCCTAGAGCATGTTGGATCGCAGAGTTTGAGAATGGGTAAGCAAGGATAGCGGCCACGCAGGCCTTAACGCCGGTCAGCAGTCTAGACAGAGCATACAATGGTCTCTTTCAACCGCGCCGCTCTGCCGGGGTGCTGGTCAACACGGGACTTGTTCAGGGACAAGCAGCGGAGGACCGAAGGGGTTGTGACTTACGGAGGTCTTCGTGCAGACTTGATCAAACGAGCTTATACGGGGCCGAAGCAACGCAAATGCAGCAGCCCCAAGCGAGGAGACAGGGGGACAATACATTGGAACTGGAAGCAATAGGACCTTTTGAAGTAACATTTTAATGCGCGGGCACCTCAGCCTCACCACGAGTTTCAGAACTAAGGCCGAGGTCCGCTGCGGAAGGAACAAAGCCGGAACTGCAGGGCAAAGGGGCAATACCCCTTTTCACTATCATTGCAAAACGGAACAAAAGAAGGCAGAGGGCACACGGGTCTGCTAGGGGGCGCAGACGTGGGCTGAAGCAACAAACCGAACAACTGGACGAGAAGCAGCAAAAGAATGAGTAGATAGGAAATCCGACGCCATGAACCTCGGAGAGAAGCCTGGCTAGCGGTCGACAACAAGTGTCGAATGACGTGAAACGCACCGTTGGCCGCCATCCTAGTAGGGTTCATGTTGGCAAAGAAAAAGGTTTCGCCGAGACTCAGCAAGAGCCGCAAGGAGACCATAGCTATTAGACCATCTGCAGTCTCTACAGATTACCCGCACATGGTCAAGAGATGGCGCACCGGCACAACAACCTCATCGTCTGGTCGTTCATATTTGTCCCTGTGTGGCTCTGTGTAAATTTCTTTATATATATATAGACATGAGTGTGTACGTACGAAAAAGGAAAACCGTTCACTGCCGGCGCTTCACGCGCAATTTGTGTTTGTTTTGTGCAAAAGTGACCGTCGCTTAGGCTCGCGACATTGCTTTGCTTCTGATGACGCTACTGGTCCTTTTACCGCCGTTCGTGATGCTCCGAACAATGATTGAGTGCTTATTGGACTGAGAATATCGTAGGGACACGAAGGCATGGGCTTGTCGAGCCATATGGCCCCGCGGAAATTTTAATAAAATAAAGTTCAAAGGAATAGGAACATTGACAGGAAGATCCGGACACTAAGTGAACATTACTCTTATATATATATAGGAGCAACATAGAGGTTGAGAAAAAAAAGCAGAGATTTCTATTGGCAGGAAAAGCCGAGCGAGAAAGGATGATAAGGTGCGGTGAAAGATGACCATGCCGTCGACAATGCCACGTCAGCGGGGATTGTTCGCTGCTCCCATCGCCCGCTGCAGATAGAAAGAACAACATTTCAACATGTTGGCAACAACGGAATAGGAAAGACGAAGCTGCAGCAAATTGGTAGGACACTTAATATCACTACGTATTGTACATATTTATATACGACGACTGCTTTAGTAAAATTACGTCCCAGACGATTGCTGTATTACTGGTTTGTAATGAAAGAAGAAAGAGAAAGATAGAAAAAACGATGGCAGAAATACTTGCGGTCGGCACGTTTCAGAAACGGAAACAACGCACAATACCCTAAGCGAAGCTGGCAAGAGTCACGTGCCAAGTACCGTCTGTTTTAGCTCTGACACAAAGCAGACGCTGCAATATATTTCTATTGATTCGACGGTCGTATGAATATATGGGCAGGTTCCGAAATGACTATGCATTGAAATCGTGTTAGGTTACACCTATGTAAAAGGACAAAACACAATTTTGGTAACCGTAGGTTGATGTATTAATCGCTAAAATGCAAAAGATATGCAGTCTCTGAGAAGAAGCCTTCAACGCACGGATTTTTCTATTGTTCTGAGAAAAAAGAGCCGTTGTTAAACTACTATTCTAGTAAATAATCAATGTGAATGGTAACAAACAGTCTTCTTAGAAGGCTCGGGCTCTAGATTGCTCTAATCGGTTAATATATACTATTTTGTACGAAATGTTTTCCGTTGTGTTCTAAGGTCCTTGACACAGATCTTTTTGGTCACATGACAACGATGGAGTATGGCTGAAACGTAACTGCAGGCCTTCAGAAACAATTTCAAGCGGTATCAACAACTAGCGCTATCCACGAATTCGACGGAATGACCGCCTTAGGTCAGTAGGATGAAGATGAAATCTGTCCAACAAATGGCCGTCTCAGGCCAATCAAGACGGCGTGCACATACGCTTATATTATCGTAAAAACGTCAGGCCTAACGGGGCGCAAGCTTATCTCGAAAACCGAAAGCTGGCAAGTGCATCCGATCGACATCAATAATTAACTCATGAGGGTGATCAAGCTAGTAATTATATTAGCTTCAAAACGAGAGGCAAAGGCCGCTGTGCCTTCGAACGTTATACCCAATAAGACGAAGAGGCTATTCAAAACTGACGTTGAAAAACCATCGAACTTGTACATTCGCAATATATTTTTTTGTGCGTTTTGCTTCGTTCTGCGGCTGATGCCAATTTCAGTTTTCTAGATAACTCAGGCACCGTGTAATTAAAAGTCGATAACTAACAAATCAGTTGATTTATGTGACTATAATAAATGTGCAACTGCTGCGTCTCTTATTGTTGAGCAATTAAATGGCAGTCATTTTTTTTTATTATATAATAAACTGTGTGCTTCATATATTTCATTTTTTTTTAGAACAAGGGGCTCGTGGCATTTCGTATTCCGGCTACGAGATTGGAAACCTCTTTGGTCTCGATATAGTCCATATGCAGCTTAGGTATGCCTCACCTGCGGAAAATGTTACTTAAGGCACCACATACAAAGCGTACGACCTGCCTAAAAGGCCGGAAGTGTGAGATGTAAGAGTTAACCGCATTCAAGCTCTGAGTAAGCACGTACAGTGGTACGAGGCAAGACCGTGAAATCGGAAGTACAGTGTCGCAGCTTCCTTTTCGTTCTGTTTAGTTCTCCTCCCACCTGCTGTTGTCTTTAATGTATCCAATTGTTCCAGATGCTTCAACGAGTTGACTTGCAAAAGTGTTTGGGTGCAGTTCTTCCGTCTGCGGAGCGTAGGCTCCCATTTCCGCTAAGTCTTCGTATTAGCGTAAATTAGCACGGTCATTGGCTGGCCCTTCCTACTGCGAGGAAGCTGCTTGACTCAGGGGTGTATGGGTCCCCGTAAAGTAAAGGCCTGCTGTGCTAATAAAGCACAACAAAAGTTCAACGACATTAAGATGGCGGGAAAACACTGAGCAACCGTGCAAATGCCTAACGTGGAGAAATGGTGTTTAGTGAAATATTTTGTAACGTCTATTCGTTCTAAAGATAGAATTTTTTTTTTAGCATAAATGCATAATTTATTATAAAGAAAATACTAGGAAAACGTATTGCTGCCAAAACTGGGTTTCCAGTGTCAGAGGTTGGCAGCGTTGTTTTTAACTTTCGTTTCGTCTCACGTGAGGAACAAACAAAACAAAAAACAAGGAATCGAAGCAAACGTGCAATGTAATACTGTTGTTAAGACCACTGCTCCAGCAGCGCGAGTGAGAGATTCTGCTTTACAAAAACGTTGCATTTAGACCAAGCGGGGATTATGCGACGCATTGCGAATCGAGATACTGATTGTTGGCAGGTTTTTCCCGCCCGGTTCCGCTGTTAGCTCGCGATCTCGTGGCGTTTTCGAGATAAAAGCCTTACCGCACCGCGTGGCGACAGCTTGTGCGGCTTACTCCCAGGCTAGTTCTGCCCCCCGATACGAAAGAACAACGAAGATATACATTTCCAATCCAACTGTGAAAAGAGGAAAATCAATTTCAGCTGACTTTGCGAGACGGACATGGTACACATGAGGCTTGGAAGAGGCAAAAGCAAAAGGGCTGACTAGTTCATATTGCTACTACCCCTGGGGTTAGGCACTTTTGCGACGGAGAAGCGAATCATGGCGTCCGATCCGGGTCGCCGTATGAAATAGAAGGGAGCGCTAGTTACCTTACAGCGAACGGCTGGTTTCACATTGCAAATCGTTTCCGCGCAACAGATTGTGTGGCTGAGAAGAAATCGCTAGGTGCTTAATTTATCGTGGGTACTGCCAGTAGTAGCAGTAGTGAAAGCGAACATCATTGATTTCGATCTGGAGAATAACATGTTTTCAATAACACATTGTTATTAGCGAAGCTGAGTCTGGGTGACGCGATTGTCAAATTGAGAACAAGCAATTAAAATTGATGATTCATTCGCAGATGCTAGTATATATAAGAGGACGGATATTGCTGTCGTTGGCCGTTCAAAAAAACTGTTATATATTATGACTGAGGGTTTCCTGAGTAAAGTATCACATAGACGATTTCATTTATTAAAAATCCTGTGGGGATTCAAATAAAACTAGTGTTGTCAGCTAATCCATTTTATTTTTTTCAAAGGCAAACTCATAAATACTGCCCCGATCAAGTCCTTAACTATTTTATTAAAATTCTTGCTATCTTTTGGGAGACAGCTGTGTCGATTCACATGGCTGGAATCTTGGTTCAAGAAGTTTTGAGTAGGGAATTTTGATTTCAAACATGCTTCTGGCTCAAGACAGCTGTTCTTCTGTGGCAACGACGAGATGAAATCAATGATTGAAGAAGGTCCTTCAATTATCGTTTCTGTTATTCCTGGAGGTTTGGGTATATCAGATTGGAGCATAACCCATAATTTGAGCTTAAGGGGCGAACATTCAAAATTGGAAAGCGGGTGTCTTTTCTGCTCATCGATCAGCACATTCATTGCTTTCCGTTTGTTGTCGCGGAATCAGTTCCAGTGTGTTTTTCCTAATAGGATAGTCACAAGTACCAGGAAGCGGAGTTAGCACGACAACCAAACAACTGGCTAAAAAAATAATGACCCTGCCTTGCTATGTCTAAATCGAAATAACTACACCTTGGAAGAATTAGTGAGCTCACTGTGTATTATGAGACATCTTAGGGATTCTGCACAGCCGAAAAGAGCGTTAGCTGCGCTGCGTTTTTGGCAAAGTTTGGTTTCTCCAGATATCGAAAACGGGGCTTGAAGGCGACCGGCTTGCGATGGACGAAGGAGCACAGAAGACAGCTTTCTTTCCGGGTGACCTGAATGGGTATCTCGTAACTTAGTCCGATACTGCCAGTAAGAATCGTGTTCTGAGCAATCTGTCACCAAGAAAAAAACTGCCATATTCACCAGATTTAGACCTAAGCTTAAAAAGCACTTCGAGACAGTTGAGAAGCTTGAAAAAAAACACAAACGGATCTGAAATTTGTTATCACGATTGAATTTGAAAAGTGCTTCTACGGTTGAATAAAATGGCAGCATACGCATATTGAGTCTGGTGGGATTACTTCAAGAATAGCCATTATGGTTAAGGCTATCGAAATTTGTGAAGAATGGTGCGAAGTCAAACAATCAACCCTTCTGGGGTCCACTCTACAGACACCCACTTTGATAAAGACAAGCTTAGCTATTTCGCTAAATTATATTGCAGAATTATAGGTACAATAAACGGATTGTACAATAAAAACGTACCTTTCTCAATAGGTTCACATTAGCAATAATAATAATGGTTCGTCAGTACACAGCCGTAGTTGCTATGTTGGCTATCCCAGTTCATGACGTGGCTGGCTGCGCATGCACACAACATCCCACAACATAAGCATAACAAAGATAGACGAAATAATACAAAGGATAGTAAAACAGCATCAACACATACGCCTACGACAAAGACAGAGTTGCAGTTACATTTCCTTTTATTGTACTTCTGATTTGGATCGCCGTCGCGCACTCCGTAATTCACATCCTTCGGATCAGGTTCATCACTTATCGGCAGCAGCAATAGTTACTCAGCCCCTGGTCTCGGTACATCTCGTCGACCTATCCCTTTCTCAAGGTTCTTTCGATACGTTGACGAACAGGCCAAACCCCAAAACGACACAAATCCCGTGTTGATTGGCCCGCATACCCCTCTCGCAGTGCCTCAATCTCGTCGATTCGTTTTACCTTTGGTGGGGGTGTGTGACTCCTGGAAGTTGTCTCGTGTTCGTTCTTTATCGTACAATTTAGATAAATGGCGAATCTTCGAAAATGTTTCGGTCTTTTGCTCGCAACAGCGGAGAACGGAAATGAGGAGACCACTGATGGGATGCGAAGTTAGGTTTGTGTGTAACTTCCTTGTATCTTTCGACGCCGTCTCTTGCCGCCCCTCTCGAAAGCATCACTACGTCGTTGGTTGCAGTTAGGTGATCTACAACGGGCGGTTGCAGCTCCCAGGCCGTGACCGATTTCTCAACCGGCGCCTCGACAGGGACATGCTTCGAGCGCCATTCAGCTGGCATTGCTATAGCTGCTATCCTTGCCATCAGTAGTGTTAGCGAACCTGTTTTAGACTCCACTTTTTTCCCCACTTATTTCTTTTTTTCCTTCTGCTCCTTTTTTTTCCAAAGTGGTATTTGTCCAGCATCTCCTATTGCCCCCCCCCCTTCCCAACTTCTTTGGTCTGTTCTTCTTTATTTCTCTGTTCTACCGCCCGGCTGCCCGCTTAAAAGAGAGATAAATCCGCGATCTTTGCGAGTTACCCAAAAGCAACGCCAGCATCTCTCCCAGATGTACGGTTCCATCCTGCCAGTAGCTGCTACCGCTAATGCTGAGCCATTCTACCGCTACCGGTCAACTGTTGTATGTGCTTTCTCGCCCTTTAGCTAGAGCTCCTCTTTTAAAAGATCTGACGGCAGTGACCGATACGCTTCTTTCTCGGAGCCCATCCTCCTGCCTTGTTGGTCCCACTCTCATCGTAAGTTTTCAAAAACAACGTCGTCGTAATGGTAGAGCGAAGGCGTGGCAGCTGGAATGGCCAGTATAAGGACAATGTAGAGCGTGATAGGAAAGGGAGATGCCCAAGAAACATGATGACAGGCACAAGTGATCGTTTACAAAAGCTAGGTATCTACCTAGATTTCATATGAATGAGAATCGTTGCTATGGCGTATATTAGATGTAAAACAAACAATAGATATACGCGACGTTACACTGAAGCAAGAGGTTTAAGTTACCGTTGATGTGCTTATTGGTGAAAGTGCGCTATCTGATTTTGTAGTCGCTAAATCGTGACGTGTGTTAGCCAGTTGGTCAATGGACTAATAATTATAAATGTTTGCATATAAAATATATGCACGATTATAAGGTGCATATATTCAGCACCAGGTTTTGTGTTAGTTCTGAACATAATGCAAAAGCTGTGTTAAAAGTCAACGAGGCGTGCACGTGCGTTAAGTATAAGGAATTGTGCAATATGTCTTAAACAGATAGTCTACGTACAGCTGAAGGCTTGGCTAATTCCGTGTTAGCCAGTTTCCGTCAGTGTTCGCTAGGAGTAGCGATTGAACCGGCTAATGGAGTCGATTTGCAAATCGTCTGCGTTTCACGCTTCGACGACCCCTTCACTAAAAACAGTGCAGTCGCCGTAAGAGCTGACATTACCGATTTAAGGACGGGACGAAAGACTGGTCACTGCAGATAAGCGCAAGCGGTCAAGAATCTACTCTTGCGAAAAAATCGAGATTATTTAAAGACGTTTTCTAGAAATGCTTGCTCCAACCAGAAGTGGCGGTACAGTACGTCTAAGGATGTACCATGGCAGGTCTTATCGCAAACGTTTCATATCCCATCTATCGACATATTCGTTTACAAATACTGAAGGGCGTATATTTATCAAACAAGAAATGAGATTCCACCTAATCAGTCACTATTAATAGTGCCATACACGGGGGTAGTCAAAAACGTGAGGCAAACATATCTGTGAGCCATTTCCACATCGTACGTTCATACTTTGATTCTTAGGTTTTCAGTGCATCAGCCTGTATCACGTGGACGATATTTGCTACTCTAGCGAGCAAAGAGTTGTGAATTATATTTATACTGGGTAGAACAAATACAAGACAAATATTTTATGGTGGGCTGTTGTGTTTCCTTTCGCGCAGCTTGAATTCTTCTCATTACACTGCCCGCTAGTCCTGTCCTCTGATCGGGAGCACTCGTTTCAGCGGTCACCTCTTTTGGACCCGTTCTATTCGGCTTTGCTTATAGCGCCTGACCAAGAGGCATGCCACTGCCTAACAATCTGTACCGTTTCATTGCAGAGGCCGTAAGCCGCTGTAGTGAATAAGACTTGTCTCTGTGAGCGGGCTTAGTCGAGAGACTCTCCTATGTATAATGCTAAGAAATAACCGGAAGGCAGAGAGGAAAAAAAGCGTCAAGAAGCAGCCACTTCGCTTCAGCTGTTAGCCCCTGTTCCATGACTTTCACTTTCTATCATGAGAAGCTTTGGAGACGACCGAACTATTTCTTTCCTTTCCGCCCTATTCTAGCTGTTAGCCCTTCAGCCCTGTAGCAGCCATATTACTGACCGAAACCAGCAGCATACTGGTGAGCAGTCATTCAGGTGTAGCGGGAACAAACGGGCAACGGAGACAACTAAGTACAGAACGGTGAGAATGCATAGGGTGACTTTTTTCTGGGCAACCCTCTCTTTAGCAACTCCTTGGAAGGCGGTGGCGGTGATGGCGGATTCCTGTGGATCTCAGAAGGCAGTCCTGTGGGTAGTGATAGTCCTACGTGAGCACCACGGGCCACACACACGCTCATATAGGCACAAAATAACATATTTGGGTACACAGATTATACGCTAGTAGTAGCTACTTAGGGAAGGTCCAGCTTACCAGCAGAGCCTACGAAATGAGCAGGAGAAAAAGCAGAATGTCAACCAGTAATGCTCTCGCCTGCAAGAGTGTTGCGCTCGAAGCTATCGTTCCAGTCTAACTTACATTTCGTGTATCATCGATATCTTTCGTCCCTAAGCTAACTTAATACAATCCAGCTGTCGTTATCGTTGTACCATGAAAGAGCATTTGCTCTATTAATTGCAGCCACGGCTTGCCATCTGTCTGTTAGTTTTTTAAGACTGCTGGCCCTCTGTTGTTTCTAATAATAATAATAATAATATAATGCTGACACACTGGCCGGTATGCTTGGAGAATGTGCCCCCTCCTATAGGGTTCGGTGCTATATCGCTGATTATTAGGAATTCCCGGCCGGTCGTATTTACTGGCTTCAACGACTTAGCTTCGCAAAGACCTGCTCAAGATGTTACAAAGCTCGGCGTCTTGCCACCGTCGAAGAGCCTCGCCACAGCGTCCGCCTTCCCGCCTTGACTGCAATGCGAAGCATTTACAATGAGAAACGGGGTGCTTATGGAAGCCAGGTGTTGGAAAAGAGAGGGGGCGAAGTTGTGCGAGTTGTGGGAGCACCTACCCACAAGTCCTTGCTCTCGTTCGTTCAAACTCACCGGCCATCACCCCATCGATGGGAATGGCACGCCCGCTTGGGAGCCCACGATGATACCGGGGTAGAAGTGTCTGATTGCGGTTCAGCAGTGAGATCGACGATATCCCGAGCCACAACTACAGTCCAAGCGGAGAGAGGGCGGCGTCAGGAAAGAGGTAGTCGGTCCTTCCGACTTTGCCTTTTCTTCTAAACTTCTTTTTAATTAGATCACGCGGATTATACGTATATGTCCCGTAATTTTATCTCGTAAAATACCGGCTTCGACAGATCCTTAAATGCAAGTATTTCTAGAGTAAATTTATTTGAAGGCGCGTTAATAACACCAACACCAATTTATTGACTGAGATAGACTTAACGGTATAGTTAATCATTGGAAAGAATATATATAGGTATGAAACAGGACCATTGGCATTTGGATATCAATCGGTGTTAACAGGCAACAAGCATTCCTGGTCTTCAGAGATAGGGCCCTGCTAATACCACAATCGTCCTCAGCCACATACCTGCTCGCGTGCCGCATTTATATGCTCAACATATATATGTTGAAGTGTGGCGTCTACAGAAGCATCTGAACAGGCAGAAAGAGAGAAGGACAAACTTTTTTCTGACAAGATCCGGCACGGTTTTTCGACAAGCATTTTTAGCATTGCTGTAACTTCGCCGGCGACGTTTTTATGAGAATCAGCGGTAGATTAGCTTTCAACGAGCAAAGAAAACCAGTGTGCCAGTTGAAGCGAGATACAACTAGTAGGGATTAAGCAGGGTAATTCCTGACACACAACGAGCGAATACATTTAGTGGTGCCGAGTGTGGCTTGGGACGCGGATATGTGTGTGGCGCCATGGTGTCCCCTAGCAGGTACATGCACGGTGATAGTGCGCAGATGACAAATGAGTAGGAAACACAGAAAAATTGCTAATAACTTAGACTTAATACAATATAATGACACGTTCGGCTACTCGGGGTTTGTGTGGACCGTCGATATTCCGCTCAATCATACAGTTTGTGTGATTTTTGCGAATCAACCATTCCAGCGTTCAACGAATCAGCTGCGAACATGTTTTACCTTAAAATTACTCATATAGACAATTTGAGTTTTCGAGAGCAGCGGTGAGCAGCATACACGTATATTAAGATGCAATGATTTTATATTTGGGTCATGTCTTGTTCAGTTGTAATAGATACTGACAATTACTGTCGGTTTAGAAGAATTCACGGTCGTGAACTACTTTGGTGGTTCTAGTGCCTGTTATTGTGCCTATTGTCTTTTGTGTGTGCGTGTTTCTGGACAGCTATTTTTTGACTGCCAAGCAATCTGTCTTCGGGTATTACTTTGGGTGCGGGGCGCTTCTTCGGGAAACCTTCGTGCGCTCGTTTGCCTGCTAGCACTTCGTCTACCCGTCCACCCTGTCCACCCATAACTATGTATTACTCCTGCCTTCTGTACATACCTCCTGATTTTGGCTGGCCACTGGCTGATGCTTGGTAAGAGCCGCTATCCTTTCTTGCGTGTCGCCGGTTCCCCTGATGGCGACTGGGCGGGGGACAGCTACTATTACAGTTGCCGCTACTGCTGCTCGTACGCTTTACGCTACGTTGGCGGCTCTCATCCTCTTGTACGTCCACTGCAACTGCCAAACAGAGCATTCACTGCACCAAATTCAATAAAGTCCCGCTGTGCTATTTGGGACAGCTCGTGCGGAGTATAAGGGAAGACTGGGTCATTCTGCGCGGTGGCTTGTGAAGCCTTCACAAGTCCGAGCTGCCAGGAAAAAAAGAAGTGAGGGAAGAAGACTTAGGAGAAGTCCATCCACCGGCGCGGCGCCACCACATCAGGCAGTACACCATGGCAAGTAGCTGGCGAGCAAACAAGGGAATTCACTTCCGTTCAGGCCACGTAGTTGAGCAGCCTGGTCATCGCGTTTCCTTACACATGGGAAACCGAAAGCCAAATCGAAGAACTGATGTTCCAGAGGAGGTTGTTTCCGCAGCGAACACGATAGAACGATCATTGTCTTCGTCGTCGTCGTCGCAACTTCCACTGCCCCCGTCTTTTTTTCGTCCTCACTGTTGTGCGGGGAGGGAAACGTGGCCCTGTGGCTCTGTTGAGTAGAAGAGGATTCGGGCGAGCTGGTTACGGCAGAGTGGGGCTGGACATGTTCCGTGGAACCAAAAATACTTCTTTGTTTGGGTATCGAGGGTGATAGAGTGGGGTAAAGGGAACACCGAATTGACAGCCGGCAGTCGCCGGAACGGTGGGGAATTTTGGCGGGTTGCGGCCGGCGAGCTCTTAGGCTCTCCAGAAAAAGAAGAAGAACGGACTCCTGGACAGCAAAGCCGTGGGAATCGCCTCGCTACTAAAGCAACGAGTGGTCTTGGCCATATTGGTCTAGCTGAGGGTCCGGCTTCCAATGGTGCTGGTGATGGTAGTGACTTAGTGAATCCCGGCAGAGATAGTGGTGGTCGTAGTACTAGGTGGCAAAAAGAGCGGACAGAAAGAACGCAAGCTGGATAGAGTGGATGAAAGACAGGGCGAATATGGGCTTGGCTCTCAGCCCACTTCAAGAAAGGCGGCAAGTGCACGAGACATTGAACGAATATTGATCGCGACGCAGAAAAGAATCGGCTGAGGCGCGCAACTGCGCAGTAGTAACTCTGCTGGCCGAGCAGCTGAAAACGCGGAATGGTCCTACAACCAAGCCCTTCCTCGACCAAACTGCTGTTGCTCTCATTGAAAATGTTATACGCGGCCTGCAAGTCAGCGTAGACAGGGCCTCTGCATGTAATAGCTTACTATTTCCGAGATTTAGTCAGCCGGTGGAATTCAATTTGTTATGCAGTAGGACAAATATTTTCTACGACATCGCAAAAAAAAGAATTACCAAAAATTTGCCAGTTTCTCGACTAATTCCTACGCATCTTAAGGCCCGTAGAATATATCATATTAAATGTAGAAGAAACTGTGTTTTTAGCAACTTCTGTGAAAACTACTCGTTTCTTCTCACAAGGAAGCTCTGCAATTTAAGGGTCTTATATATTTAATGGATTAGCGGATCACCGTAAAAGCAAATTTTGTCTGTTCTGTTGGAAGAGAATTTAAGCGCGAATTCACTACTGTAATAATGATAGTAAATTAATGATTAGAAAAAACAATCGATAAATGGAGGATTAGAGTGTTTTACAGTGATTTTATAAATACGGTTTTTCTTGTCTCTTTAGTCATATAAAGTATGCAGTATTTAGGTGCCGTTGGCGAGTTGTCAAGCAGAAGTTTTTACGGACTTACAAGAGCCCCGGTCTTGTTAGACCTGTCGTTCCCGTCAAAGCTGTTTTCTTCTTAGCCTACGCATACAAACAGTTAACTGGTTTCTAGCGCCCTTTTCAAGCTGATATAAATAAACGAGTACATGTCAGCTCATCTGATTTTAAGAATTGGTATACTTGTCGAAAAAAGGAAAATATATATATATATATAGGCGCACGCATATATATATATATGCGTGCGCCAGTGGGCGGTTTCAGTATTTAACACTGACGACGAATATTTCACTTCGTTGTCTTACTCTCTGTACCTCGAGGTATGGTTACATCCGGATTCGGACCTGTATTTTTAGCGCGTGATATCTGTTAATCTATTATGATTTGGGTTTGCCTTTACACCATCTTGGAGCAACAGCTGGATGATTGTGCGATGCTGATACATTCTACGTTGCTTAATCTCAATGGTAAGGGATTTAGTTACAAGAATCAGTTTTCCGTTCTTCGTTCACTTCTGTTCACAGAACAAGGCTCGCCCCACTGCAACCTATGGGAAAAGCCGGGTTAATTGGCTGCACGAGACTTCAAAAAGAAAATACGATTTTCGCAAGGCCGCGTTCATAGTGCCAAAATTTCACAGTTGCAAATCGAACAGATCCAAGCCCACAAGCACACCTGTAATTCCAGACATTGTTCAAAAAAACAATTGGATGTAACGTGTTTTCTCATGATTTTATTGTAGCAACGCTTACATAGCTCTCACACGTTTTTATAAATTTCGATAAACAAAATCAATATTGTACTGTAATGAACATGCTTTAACCTTGCAGCACCAACCCCTTTACGATAGAACTTTATGTGCGGTTTATCCTATTGACGTATTTTTTATTTTTGAAGAGTTTGTCTACACACACTATTTTTGGGAAAATTTACAATATTTTGGGAGAATTACGTAAATATATACGTACGGTACCATAATTATAAAGTTATGCAAATTAGATGAAAGAAAGTGTCACTGCTAAACTTTGCATCTTTCCAATTGCCGCAGCTAGTACAGCAGCATGGGATGTTGATCCTATCGGATCGCCCGCACCATCCCAGATGCCGCTGCTGCTGGTATTTGTTGTTTGACCCGAGAAATCTTTATTTATTATGGTTATGGAAGAGCGGCAGAACCATCAGAGCTTTCGGTGTTTGAAGACAGATTTGAACCGAAGCAAGCTTCGGTTATACTCAAGCCCGAGCCTCCTTCGCTGCAAACGGCGTAGGCTGGCTGGCTTGCGTTTGGCCAGTCTAACCGGTTCTTATTGGTGACGGTCAAGTAGAGCGAGTGGTCGATCGACAGTGTCAATAGACTGGCGAGACGAGCCAACGGTGGTGAGCTAAAAGAACGGCGACAAGCAAGGGGTCTTAGCCGAGAAGAAGGACGGACAGACAAGCCGGTGGGTGGAAGTTAGCCACGAAGACAGATGGGGTAAAGTTGAACTTTGCGAAATCTGATTACCTAGCTCTGACGCCACAGCGAGACGACTACGGATACTGCCCTCACCGCTATTGCCGATGCCAGTGGCGGCGAGACTCTCACCGCAGCAGCTTTGGATGTGACTGTAGTCGTCGGTACAATACCCTGGTGAAAACGTCGAAATTTCATTGCCTCCGGGTCAGCAGGCATGGTTACAACTTTTCCCTGAGTCCGCACCTATCGAGACACACTGCTTGCTTCGCAGGAATTCTCTTCAATCGGAGATTGAAAGCGTTTAAGTAAACAGAGAACACGCATCAGATGTTTAAACTCTATATTTTCGAAGCACGAGAGAAAAAAGGCGAAGCAAAGAAAGTTATGAGAGAGGGCTGACCGGCAAAAGGGTAGAGGACGGACAACTTGGCTGAAGTGAGCCTCTCTCACTTTCATTCTGCCTAAGATGAATACTATTGAAGGTAATTCTAACGATAATAAAAGCAATCTATCCGTGTAATGCGTTGGCGTTCCCTACGAAAAAGAACTTTTTTTTTGACTTTACGGTGCCCTAGGGAACGCAGCTAGGCGAGCGCAAAATAAAAAAAAAAAACTGCGTTTGTGCCTCTGGTCTTTTGAAGACTTCTGTAGTCTAACACAGAAGGATAAGAATACACGAAGCAGCAGCTCAAGGGAGTTCTAGAGGTAAAAAGGCCACTGAGAATCGCGCGCCTGAGTGTCCCTGCTAGTGGTAAGTAAGAGCGGCAGCAGTGCGTCGTCGGCGGAAACAAGTACCGGAAGTGGTTACGGCAGTTGGTGTTGTCCTACCAAGACACTGCTGTGGCCAGCAGTTGAGTCCGAAAACACATTGACAACGATGTTCGCTCTAACGCTATAGCTAGCTAGCTGGCTGGTTCACAGGAACTAAAAGAGAACTGGCCACTAAATCTGACAGAGATAGCGACGAAAGTCTATACGTTACAGGCCACTAGCATACATCCAGCAATTTTTATTACCAATGTGTATGTATAACACGCCAAAGAAAATTCGCTTTGTGTTTTTTTTTCTCACCTAACGCAGAACAGAATTAATGTGTATCCATAACTCTTATAAGTTGTATTGTAAAATGTGTTCACTTAAATCATTCAACAAAAAAAAAAACTAAAGTTTTTAAAAACACTCGATGTTATACAATTTTCCTGATATACTTCAAAGTTGATTGCACAATTAGGACATATGGATTTGAAATAGGCTACTGGCTGACTACTAATTACATATAGTACCTATATATATATATAGTTCGAAACAGCTTTTCTTAGATAAAAACTATAAACATTGAATATAATCCCAACCTTCTATTTCAGAATATATCAATGTTTCCTCACGACTTCAAGAAATTTCCGCTAAAAGCTGATGTGAGGCAATATTCATGCACTGATAATGAATTTCAGTTTCTACTTTATGTTTTATAATCATGACCATCTGGGTATTAACATTGATATTTCGCCATTTTCTGTTACCGAGAAAAACCACAACACGCGCATAGCCTACACTACTCCACATTGACCATGCCAGCATCCGGTGCTACTATCATGATGGGTCTTAAGAAGAAACTTTTCGCCGCCCGCTTTTCAACCGCAGTTAAAAGGGGTGCAAGACTTTATCTGCCTTTTATCTTGATAGGCGAAACAGCTTTTCACAAGCTACGCTAGAGGGGCCGGAGGCGAGACATGCCTAAATAAGACTATGTCACACAACAAACGTGAAGTCCTCTTGACATGAAAGCGTTTACATTAACCGCCCCCACTGCTGCTGCCATTACTACAGGTAATATCCTTAGATTTTCAGCCATGAAAGCTCACATGTAAGGGTATAACGCCAACTTAAGGCACGTGACAAAATTGAAGCTTTGCTTGTTCGGTCGGGCTTTATACGATTGAATAAGATATTGTAGGGCTATTGAAATCTTGCTTAGACGGAGTGAGGTAAGTCAACAATATGTCACAGTTTGACAGTCATCATTACATACTGTACTCGCTACAACTAACTGAACGCGTAAGTGCTTGTCTTCTAAAGACAATGAATAATATAAAGATTCGCTTTTTGTTTCAGGTGAGCGTAGTCATACGTGAAACACTGCCGGTGCAAGTACCCATCTTTGTATATGGTTTTCGGTAATGTATTAGATTTTTACTACTATGACAATAAGAATGATCATTCGCAAAAAAAGAAACCGAAAACGGTAGTGGCAATAAAAAATATATGACAAGCTGTAGCGTAGCAATATCATAGACTGGGTTTGTATGTTTGTCACCGTACTTGGTAATAGGATAGGAAATCACGAGTCACAGGTCACCGGCGTTCAATCAATTTTAATATGTATATTTCTGAGTAACGTTTTCTGAGTGCACGCCCCTTGCCAAAATCGGTGTCCTCGTTAAAGTTCTTGCAGTCGCGTTCCAACCTCGACCATACGCCCTATAGATACTATGTTGAGCAAAAACACGCAAACACATGTCTGAGGGACTTTTTGCGACCTAACACGATTCCGGCCATGTCCCAAGTGACCATCGGTGCACGCTCATTTTATTATCCCGCTCTGTTTTCTCTCTCGTTTGATCTATGCCCACCCGCAACCATTAATATTCCGACTAGCACCGTAAAAAAAACGGGAAGGAAATGGTAAACGCTTTTCGCTTTGTTCGCATTGGCTAGACACTAAAGACAAGGCCTTGCACACATAGTGGACCCCATTCACAACACGCTTTCAGGGGAAGCGTGGAATAACCCCTTAAGGGGACGCCAGCTTAACTCGGAGATGGTTCAAGCCACAGGAACGGTCTAGGCGAGGCAGAAAAAAGGGTGTGTGGCGAATTGTAAAGTTTTAGACGAGTCAACGAAGGGAGCGTTTCGTCGGGGTCGACCGAGACTAGAAACTTAAGATTTGCTAGCCGGTTGCGTCGTTCTGCCCACCACACAAGTCGGGCATATCCAGCGGCGGTTGATGCGGAGCTTCTAGGCTGCAGGCAGGCCATAATGGATGGCAGCACGAATCCCCTTCCGGAAAAGTCAGCAAATGACGTGGTTAGTTTAGTATGAGGCGGACTACCAGTCAGCCCAGTCGTTTAGCGACGTTATGAGTGTGATAATTGCTAACAATTTGTCTGCAGGCATCACAGAATGCTGGCACATTTTTGCCCTTCTATTCCTGCGTGCTTGCTTTGAGCGAGCAGCGAGATCTGTGAACAGACCAGCTGGTCGGGCGCTGATGTGAACCGAAACAAGCAACGAATACACAGGCGGCGTTAAAATGGTACCGCTTTAACATTGCGCCTTGTAGACCGTTTTATAACCTATATGTCATATAACACTTCCTGGTGTACATAAGGGCGCGTTTGTACATACAGTACATCGACTAAACATCGGGTTATTTTTTTCTAATTTGACTTTTAAAAGCGCAACATAGTTTACACGAAATGAGTGGGTATTGCAGGAGTGACATACTAAGATACGAAGGATAAGAAAGATAAAAAATGTTTGCGCCCTTTAGATTCCCTTTGGTTTTAAGGTAGTGACGTTTGCAATGAGGCGTAAAAAATGTAAGACCTTGGCTTTAGAACTAGATCTGACAACACGGGCTATTATCTAACTCAGCTAGCCATTAATTGAGTTGATTAGCTTGAAACTATCAAACGAGTAAATCCTAAACTCCTCATTCATTAAGAAGATCCTTAAAGAGCAGAGGAAATTACACTCAAAGAACGCTTCGTAAAGATGGCGCCCGACGACCCTATGAATTGCTTATTTTGTCTACAAAACGAACATAGTAAAATTATCGAATTAAGTATCTCCATTCACCAATGAATGTATTGTTGTAGGGAAAATAAAGGCAACATTATTTTACTTCTCATATTATTTCTCGTAATATCATATTGTTAACGGACTACTGTGGTGAACACAGGCCTTTATCTTCACAGTTTTCGCCGTCAATGATTATTGTATTAGAGCAGCTTTGTTAGCACATTCATATTTACATTGTTTATTATCCGTTATATGTATTAAGTAAAATCAAAAGAGATATTTACATGATTTAGCGTAAATGGCGCTTGAGTTTGACAACTATGATGTCGGTCCTGTGTAGAGAAAAAGAGGTAATTCGCACTATCTAAATGCAATCAATAGGCCGTCTGCTTTAATTGAAGCTTCAATAATGTCCATGTCCTATTTGATAGTGTATAGTATTTTTTTTTATTATTTTACGTACAGCAGGTACGTTTGTGCTTCACAAGCGCTCTGTATCTAATGTACAATATATTTATTTCTGATTGTATACGCGTCATGATCAGACTACTTGTGGATTGCTTAAATAACCTCTGCCATATTGCGCAATGTACATTTTGATGACAGTTGTATAAAAAACACTTGCCCAGACCGCTGCCACCATGAGACAGTATTTCCAGCTTAATTAGTTATTCTGTAATTTGCAATTGGAACGTGCTATGCTCTTTGCGATCCTTTTGATATTTTGTATAAATAATTACCGAAAGAGAGGATAACTCTATTTGAAAGGAAAAATTTGAGGGGCCAACCCTCAGGTTAGTTTCATACAGCCTAGTTTATGCCTGACCAATAACTAGGATCGGTTTTAGTCCGCGGTGCCGACTTCGCCATTTTCTTATAGCAGTCGACGACGCCAATCGAATATAGGATGTCTTGACTGAGACACATCCAACACCTAGCCAGTCAAGCGACATTTCTTGAGGACAGACCCACCATCGCAACAAAGATAAGCAAGCAAGAACGTTTCCCTCAATGTATTCTTGCTAAGCAATGAAGCTGAAATCCAGAATTTTTCTTGATTTCACAAGCGAGTGTATTTTTGTGTTACAAATACATTTTGTTTGCCTTATTTCATGGATAAGTGCCACTCTGGCTCTGACTTTCTGCTCCTATTAGTCGAACGAGGGCCGGTCTTATAATACCTAATATTTCGTTCCTACGCAACTACTTTGTATCGCATATACAGTGAAGCGAGCTGCGAACGATAGCCAATGCCGAGGCTGCTGTCGCTGCAACCACTGGCACAGCTACTACTATCTAGCAAAGAAAGCAATTCAGTTAGATAACGCCTGAGGCAGCAGGAATGGTGTAGTATAGCTCGTATAGAAAATGCCAGTCGTAACGGATCTGGCCAAGGTATGAAGGGACTTCGGGATCCATTACGAAGAGAGGAATCTTCACCTAGGATCTCTCTTTCCTTTGAAGAACCACCGACCACCTGACTAGGTCTCGGTCCGCGTCGTCTACGACGATGGAGATGACGAGAAAACACAAGCCCAGTCCAGCAAGCAGTCTCAATCAGCTTAGTCTTCTTGCAGTCAGCTGTCTGGTGCCTTGCTGCGAGCTTTAGGAAAGCTAAGGAAGAAATAGGACTCTTCTCTGCAATGAATGAGAAGGAGAATTCTCTGAATAGATGGCGCCAGGGAAAAGCAGTGAGTTGAGCGCGGAAGGCAGTATAGAAAAAAGGATCGGCCTACACTACGGGGTAACCCATAATGACTGGGATTTAGGTCGTAGAGCTGGTGCAACAGCAGGCCGCCATGCGCAAGGCCAAGAAAGAGGACCTTCCTCGGCTTACCACCGAACCGTCGCTACTTCACTGTCTGGCTTTTCTGCTAAACGAATTCGATGGTTCAACAGACGAGCAATAAGAGGCGGACCCGGCAAGTAGTGTACCATGTTCGGCTGGGAACAGTTATCGTTAACAACTGTTGCATTACTCAAATATACATACAAAAAGAAATATACACGCATAGAACACAGAGATGATGCATAAAATACACACACACATGCAAAAAGGACGGAACGCAACACGTGAAACACGGAGATCCGTTTGTTGACAATCAGATACGGTTTGAATCATTTAGTGGCGGTGCGCCGGGGTTCGATTGTGTACCGCTTCGAATCAACAGCCGGCTAGAACGAGAGCAACAATGATGACCTCGATACCGGTACGCGAATCCAGTAGATAATGCGTGCATTGTAATAGGAGCACGATAAGGGACTACATTAATGTAAAGCAAAAAAAAGTTAATACACCAAGTGGTTAGCAGAGAGGCTGTATGTTACGTTGCCCTTACGGAAAGATTGCAAACTGATACTAAATGACTTTTGTTTTCTTTTATAGAGAAAGAAAATGCCAAGTGATTAAGTGTAACGGGGAAGCAAAGCTACGGTCTTTAAGAAAACTGTAGTTTTTTTTAGCATGAACCCGTGTTTTCCCGAATATCTACTTTATGTCCTAATATTCTCTCGTAATGCAAAAAAACCGGAATCCAGATAGTCTGGACCTATATATGTCCGTAGTATAGGATAAAATGTTAGCGACTATCAATCTGGTGATCAATATAAAGGCACCCCAGCCAGGAGTAATACAAACGAAAGTAAATGATTGGGAGGTTACTTCCTTTCTCCTTAGAAGCGGGAGTAACCAATAAAGCCTATTGGCATGACGAGAAATGCAACTAGACTGGCAGAACTTGCTAGCAGAACCAATAAAGCCATCAACTATCACTGCAGCATTCTGTCACTGAGGGGCTGTCTGTTAATGGTTCTAATGCTAGTTCACCGTAGTCTATTTCTCATTAGGCGGAAGCTAGAAGTCGCTTTCAACATTTTGCGTTTAAAGCAGGAGCACTTTCCGCTATCCCATATCAATACATTTAACGACCGGATTGAGCGTTTTGGCAGCCGTCTTTCCGTTGTTCTTGATGGAAAACTGTGCTCATTATTGTTCACGCGATTTACAATGTCGTTGCCTTTTCAGTGAGACATGTGGCACTGCGTTTGATCGAGGACGTGGCTCCACCGTCAGACTGAATCTTATCACACCGGATTTCTCGTCTTTTCGCTATATTTAGCAAACCGCCATGAACTGCGGCGCCACCATCATGACTGATACTCCACAGGGTCCAGTTTTCGCTGCTTCTATTTCAGAGACTCCTCTTATTCTGCCCCCTTCGTTTCCTAACCTTTCGGTGGCGCCGACCCTGTAGCAGGAAAGTAAGGTTCGACCAAGAAACCGGCCAGGTTTAACACTGGTACCAATCTAAAAATTGAATAAATTCGGAAGAAATTTAGCCGACGAACAAAGCCAAGGTTGACGAAGCGGAGTATGGCGAATAGTCTTTGCCATCGGTTGTCCGCCGTCGAAGGCCTATCGTAGAATAAGTATATGTTGAAATGAAAACAGGTTAGATATAGTTTCACTGTCTGTATGGCTGTGCTGGTCACCATTTAAGTCCACAACCTGAAACTGATGGCTATGACGCCTTTAGCGACGAAGATGGCTTCATAAGGTCGTGCATGCCTTCTGCACACAAGTATCCGTAAACACATATGTGTATAGGGATACTCGTGTATACGGCAAGATAATTTAAAGTCAAATCAAATAGCTGTCGAAGCATACATGCTGCTTTCTATAGCAAACATATTTGATTTTCCAGTAAAAACATGATGACAGATAATTGTACTGTTTCAACGGCGCGTAAAACAAACATATTTTTTAATACATTTCATTAAAGAAGTCCACTGCTAATTTAGCGAATCTAAGTTCCTGAATACTAATGCTATTATCGTAATATAGATGGTACATTCGAATCTTTTTTTTTTCTATATATATATATACCAAAAAGGTATTTGTAATTTTACCGTACTCTCTCTGTCCTTTAAAAGAGACGACAAGGTTATAGGATTTAAGGCAGCTTTTGTAGTAGTGCAGTAGCAGAAGCAATGTCTGACGATAAAACTGAATTGAGGTCGGAAATAAATTGAATAAAGGCGTCCGCTTCAAATCGGACGTAGCACTCGTCCTCTGTTGAACAGTTCGCCCTTTAGAAAAAGCTTTAGCTTTACGGAGTTGTCATTCCTTTTGCTGATCTCTAGCGAGCGTCTTTCGGGCATTTTTTGTTGCATTAGTCTCCACTGCAATTTGCTCCTTTGCAACGGCACCACCCTTTCAGCATTTGCCATTTACCGCTTGCTGTTAGCTCAAGCCTGCCTTCGTCTAGACACGTTAGGCCTGATATGAGTGAATGCAACAGGGAAGAGTTTTTACTATCGGTGGCTGGCTAGGAAACAGGCAACCATGTCCTCTTCTAATCTAGGCTCGTTCTTCCTCGAGCCTGGAAACGCGGACCCAGAAACTGAAAGTCGGCCTGACTACCAAACTCAACTTGGAAGCCTGACTTAGAGATGTACTACGTTAAATCAAACACACCCTAGTTTTTCCGCTAAAAAATGTAACTGAACCGTTTGTAGACGAGAAACCTGTTAGCAGCTATTATTAGAAAGAAAGACGTCTTTAAAGAAAAGTAATTAAGTTTTTTGTATATATATGTATATATTTGTTCATTGCATATGCTCCCTCGCTGCATTGTTAATTTGGTATACCATGTAGTTCAAAGATGAAACAAGGACAAATAACACTTCACTATGCTCGAAAATATTCCTCGGAATACCTAGGGGGTTCAGCGTCTAGCAGAAACAGCCCTTTTGATCCGACGTTTACTTTCATTATTTCTCAGTGGGTCGTCGACATCTTTAATTTCAAAGATTTCTTAGGAGTCTTACTTTAAGCTTAACGTTCAAATGCGCATGGCGTCTAGAATTAATACTAGTATGTATTGGACTATGTCTATTACGTATGTCTATAATGTGTAACAAAAAAAAAAGTTTCTTTATAGGTTAACATTTGGTCCAACCACACCATATATTTCCCATAGATATTCCTCATAGAGTGTAGCCGACAGGTCGTCTCACTATATGTCTCCATTATCGCTTATCAAGTGGCGCTATACAACTATGAATTTTTAAGGCCAAACTCAATTCGTCTAGTAAGCAATTGTTAGCTTTAATAAGAAATATCCGCTTCTGTGTAGGTATCTTCCTGCAGATTAATCAAGCGTTTAACATCACGTCTTTTTTTTTTCCATCTGACAGCTATTACATATTTACCCTCCGTAATCGTTATCATAGATTTGTTGGAAGAGGTTATTCGTTTCGTAATGTGGCCGGTAACGTAACCCACGCTTTTAGACGCTCACAGACACACATAAACTACCCCCCTCCGTTTCTCTCATGACGCACTGGAGTGAAAGGAGATGAAGCAAGCTTTGTTCATTACCTAGAGCTGCAGCTGTAGGATTCAGTAGGTGGGAAACTTATATTAAGCAACGTCTGAACAAAATCCTGAGTAAGCAACGCTCTACTTGCATAACTGTTACCGCTATTCCTACTATAATTCTTAAAGGCAAAGCAAGCAATAGATTTCCCAATTGGCGCGTACCGGTCGACGCTTGAGGACACTTTCCGTATTGCTGCCACGCTTTTGTCATTCGCTCTCTAATGTGATCTATATTTAACACACGGTCAACTCTCACTTATCTTAACGCTTAGGCTGTCCGACTTGTCCGTTCGTGTTTTCCCTCTAACCATATTAACTTTATTTCTCCGTTACGCCTTGCTTTGAAGCCATGCGCCTTTTTCTCAACATATCCTGGTTCGAGTCAACCAATTTCGCTTGTTTCTGTTCACAGAAGTGTCCCAATCTACCAGCCGCGTCCCTTGAAGGGTCACCTAGTGGAACGTTGACACGCCTCAAAGGTTGACCATCTTCCGCTACTCTGGTATTCTCTTACTAGTAACTTGCTCCCTGGGCTCACCTACTCGGCCTATACCTCAGTTTACCTGCTGTAATCGACTATACAATGTTTTTCTAGTAGTCCAAAGGCACTGGTTGTCTTAAAGCTTGATTGAAACATATCAACATAGGTCGTTCGCGCAACTTTATTAGAATGATACTTGAAGAATAATTTATCATTTAATAATTTCTTTTTTTTTGCGTGAGAAGTACGGAGATCATCTATACTATGGCTCAAAGTAACATTGCTAATGTGTACAGAAGCAAATTTGTTCTCAGGTGTCTGCCCAGGTATTGGACGCAAATCACGTTTGTACCGTAAATCTGTCTCATCAGACGGTTTATAATTAGTAATCATAAAATTATGCTTTACTATCTCTGTACTGAGGTCACGTTGAAACGCAAATCTGTGAAGAGTGTAAAAGATGCAGGGGGTGAAATGCTCCAGTGGCTGTTCAGTCTTATGCGGTCCGACTCGGCACCATTGCATAATCGGATTACGCATTATATTCTGTTGTACCAGCGAATAGCCCAAGATAACCACGAAACGGATACAATCTTGAGGCGAGGAGACGTCTTGGAAACGACGGACGAACGGAAGACTTGAAAAAACATAGTCGCGGTGGCAGTAGTCACTGTTATAGTGAAAGAAGCAGTAATATGCAAACCTTGCTAAAAATTTACGAATGGGTGAATTAGAGTACGATTTTTCTTCATAATAGGATTCACTGGCGTGGATGCCGTAGAGCTACAGCGTACGAGGTTGCTTGTATGCTACGACCGTGTTAGTGACGTCTCACGCTACTGTGACGGCGCCACGTCACTGTCAACCCCCTCACGTAGCCTCGTCCCGTCAGTGTCTCCTGTTACGGCCCATTGTGTTCCGGATGTGTGGGGGAGCGACAGAGATAACCCGTGTAGCACAAACTGACGGCTAGGGATGATCATTTGTCTCTGTAAGTCTCGTACACAATGGTGGACGACGACCTGGAGCCTGGCGTTGCTACACAACTACACGGCAGTCCTGCGACGTTCGGGACAACCACGAGCTCCCTGTCACCGGTAGATAGTTTTGCGAGCCTGACCTTTTCGTGTTTACGAGGATCGTAGCTGAGTCCTGCACGCCTATTCTTTTGTGTATTCTTCGTGCCGTTTGCGACGACCACCACTGCCAATACTATGGCTACCCCCGAACCAATTCCAAATTTTCCTTCTGCTAAATCGTCGCTGCTTGCAGCTGTATACTGTGAAAATCTGCCGTCTCCTTTAAGCTGTAACCTGGCGATTGTAAAGGGATGGCAAGAGTTTCTCAGAATAACTAACAGACTTCGTTCCTACATGCAAAGAACATTAACTGACCATTACTTGCAGTGTAAATTGGCACTGGTAAAGCGGGGATGGTTGGAGCATATGAAGACTCGAGTGATCATTCCTAAGACTCGTCCTTGCTAGATTGCGTTCTCTATGCGGCGTCTGTCAGTCGCTCGTTCGTTAGCTTTCAAAAGAAATGTGCACGGCCATAAACCACGGATTCGAGCCAGGTCGGGGTTGAACTTCGAAGGTTGACGGGAGTGGAAGACGAGGGAGAGGGAGAGGGGCAAGAAAGCATTTGCAAAAGGCAGCGACAGATACAGGGATGAACTGTAGCTGTGTGGACTGAAGTTTGTTAGGGAATGCCAGAACATGTGAGAAGGATGGAGGAAAAGCGCATCGACGCAGAGGCACATGGACTGTGCCTGAATAGGAAGCCGGTCCGATTCATGAATTACTTCCTGTTGTGTTGTAGTATTTGAGATGGAACGCGTGTTGGCATGGCTTGGTAAAACGCGTCGGTTTGTTCTGTTCTGTAGGTCGGTTCTTCAAGATGAACCGTCGCTACCCTTGTTCCTGTTGGAGGAGTCCGTCTATCTTGTCTCGTTTCCTTTTCGCTCCGATTCGTGTAGCAACGTCGACTAGTCCTCTCGCATACAGTCAACGTGGAGCGTGTTGCGTTCAGTTCACGCTCGTTGCTTCTCAATATAATTTAAGTTCTTTACGTGAATCCCTTTTCCTATTTCTCTTTCTGTTTCGTAGCATCCACCATCTGTTATATATAAAGATTCTGTAGAAGAGAACAAGGAGGCAACAAACGAGAGAGATCGTAGAGTGCCCCAAACGCCCCAACCATCCAGCGACTTTGAGAAAATGAACAACATGTAAAAGCCATGTCGGGACGAGAACATAAGTGTTTAGGCAAAAGGAATGTGCACTGAAGTTCAACAGAAAAGTCTGTTGGCGACGAGTCGGCGCGTGGAGACCCCGAATGGTATTATCCATGCAAATGTGTCATAGAACACTGATGACGGCGAACCGCTGATGGACACTTGGTGCCTGCACTGTCGATAAACTTACCACGAATCAGGAGTATGATTCACGCATGTATTAGTTTTAGCAAACATTATAGAAGAAAATCGTCATCCTTGCGGTCACGGCCCGACATGTCAACGACCTGACAGTTACGCATTTTATAATGCTTTTGTCTAAACTAGCATTTCTCGATTTTAGATCGATCAAAATGTGCCCCATTCAGTCGAATGTCGCGCTTCCTCATTGACATTTGTAAAACTAAGATAAAATAAATATTTCAATGCATGTGGATAAAACTGAACTCTTTAGATATGTGTTTGTTTAGCAGTAAATTTGGCCCTTTAGCTAGGTTCGCTCAGCCTGTCTACTTTTTTCAACACAACGTATTTGGGTTTCCTTGTTTTCCCATTTATTTTTTAGATCTTGTGTTACATTATTTTTTTTTTCAGTTTGCATGTGCCTAACGCTTGTGCTGAGCCTGTGGCTTTTCTAACGCCGTCCTGCACAAGAGAGTGACGAATTGACTTAACACCTTCGTTCAAGCAGAGAAGCCCAGCAGCAAGTCCCAGGGGAAACAATGTCCCCCTGACAAGACAAACTAAACATATGAAGGGTTGGCTTAACCTTAAGAAGAGGTTCAAAGCAACCTGTCCTAAAAACAATACGTTCTACCATTTATCGACGCTATCATTGTTATTCAAAGAGACCACATAATAAACCTGACAATTTTCTGGTCTATATTTAAAAATCAAAAATAGACTATAAAGCAACAAACGCGTTTTCTTGTAACACTGTGTTTTGTGATTGATATATATCACTTCACGATCAATCCGTCTTCGATGCTTCTGCTAGTTTGATGTAGCAATTTAGCAACGTATGTTTTTAATTTTCTCCTGTCCACGCATAGTACATTTCAGCTTAAGAGTTTATTTTAACTAACACTCAAAGGCAGCTAATTCATGTCTACGATAATGGCTACGATCCTTCAGAGGACATAAGTACTAAGTGCGCATCCCGCTTTATATCCCGTTCACATACTCATGAGCAACGGCAATTACCAGGGCCCACATGGCTCGGATTTACTGCACGTTGTGAACATGCACAAAAAACCGATCTGCTCTCACCGACCTTCCATCCACTTGTATGGCATTATATCTGTATATTTCTCGATATATAACGATGATCCATCTACTATGCGTCTCCCAATGCAACCAGCTGCGGCAGGTCCTGGAGGCCTGCAAGGCAGGTTAACATGCATCATTAGCTTCTTCTCTACCCATCTAGTAGCCACGTTCCCTGAACAGCGTTTCGGCTCAGTCGAAAGAAGCTCGAAAAAAGTAGATTATATCTTTCCATCTGTGGCCTTCGTCTTGGAACGTCTTCGCTTGTCTCTTTGTATGTCCTTGGTCCACCCTTTACCACTGCTCACTCCTTCCGTTCTCACTGCAGTACTCTATGTAAGGGAATGATACCGGTCTACTCAGTAGAGAAGCTACAACCTGTCAAAGTACAAACAGTGGAATGCTTGATGTGAGCAAGAAGACTATGATCACTGGCGTTAGCAGTTGACCCTCTTTCTACTCGGGTCTGCAGGATCGAAAGGAAGTCGAAATGCGATGAGATACAAGTTGTGATACTGTCATAACATTGAAGCTGCTGTGGTTAGTGAGCATCGTTGCTCGCAATCGATAGTCGCTGCAGTAGTACGATTTGGGCCAGTCGAAGAATCTGACTCAAGGTAAGCTTGTCTGCAATCCGTACTTACGCGACTACAGCAGGAAGAGGAACAGGCCGCATTAGTCCTTGTGCAGGTCCACTGCTATCGATGGGTCAGCGTGGGAAAAAGCGAAGACGGACACAGTCATTTTGTTCGCATATGCGTGTATGGTGGTCGCCGAAGTAGAGGCGGCGAGGATGACTGTACAGAACGAAAGATATTAGTGTCTCTGAGATGATGCCGGAAAGGATAAATAAATAACAAACAACAGAGACCAAACTAGAGGCTTTGGTAGCATCTTATCCAAAAAGCAGCAGCGACAATAGCGGTAACAGCAAAAGCGACGAGATGTCTCAAGGGATATACAAGACGCATCGAACAAGAGAGCAAGCAAAGGAAAACCAAGCCGACGAAAAGGGGTCAAAGAACCGATTCTCTGTATATTGGCACGAAGTAGACACATGGAGAAACGTGCTACAGGACGGAAAAACAGGACCAACAGCGGCCGTCATGGCGATGCGGTTAAGAAGGGGATGTAGGAGAGGACGACTCATAGCAAAAGATAGGCAAAAAGAGAAAGCAGCATTCGAGGGAACACGAGGCGCACGACTGGAGAAATGCGAGCCCTAGATTCCGTCATCCAATGCAAGCCCTACGTAGAAACCCAAGAATGCTTCTTCAGCGAAAAACGGGTTAGAGAGAGTGGCAAAGTAACCGCGAAAGGAAACATTTCAGTGGTAGGCAGGTACGATGCCAAAACAACAACTCCAATCGAGAAAACGATGTTGGGTGCGACGTGGCGACATCACTGCCAGCTGCCCGTAATAAAGAAAATATGTCGACACTTCAGTCCAACTAAATCAGCCTGCCATTATGTTCTGTGTAAGTAAACACAGACCTGTGCAGTCAAGTCTACGTGAAGTTAAACGCGCGGACAGAAAAAAACAGCAGGGAAGTTATTGGATATATCTAACATGAGTTAGACTTGAAATGGGTTCACAATCAGAAAAAAAAACTAGGTTTATAGTTACATCAGCATGTGCTTCAATTATTAACCTGTTTTTAACAGAATGGACCTTCTTTTGAAAGCTGATTCACACTTTTTTGTATATGTGCTTACGATAAGGGCCTGTATGAATGAAAAGTTATTCGATTACTACTGCCTAGTCATGTCTTTCATGTGCTAAGATAATGTTGAATGCCTATACAGCGTGTAACATTGTCTTTTCTTCTATGTTTTCCATGTTTTTTTCTCCTGTGTTCTCCGTTGCAGTGAACGTGGCCTGGTCGATGTATCCAGTGGAAAGGGGGCCGACGTTTGTACTAGAGCCACCATCCTCAATGGAGTTTTCCTCCGATACGGGGGCCGTCGTGCCTTGTAGCGCTCAGGGTCAACCTAGCCCTCAAGTACGATGGGAGAAACGCGATGGTACTCCAGCAGGGCCCATTGCCGGAGTGCGGGACATCCGGCCAGACGGCTCGCTGCTCTTTCACCAGTTTAAAGTGACACAGTTCCGGCCCGACGTGCACGCCACAGCTTATCGTTGTGTTGCCTACAATCACGTAGGCCTCATCAAGAGTCGTCTCGTACAGATCAAAGGAGGTCAGTACTTGTTTCGGCTATTTCATAGTTAAGTACTGGCGTATTTATTTTACAGGAATATGTTTCTCTTTTCCTTGCCATATTTGCTTATTACGATCTGAGCAGTTTTATTGAAAATCGAAGAGGAAGAAAGGGATTTCCTTTAGTCGTCCCATATATATACTGCATATTATTTTGTAAACTCCTATTTCGTCTGAAGGGAGTGTTTTTCTACTAAACATATACACACACTATAATTGGATTTGAAAGCGTTACTATTCCAGCAGTATTTGTAGACATAGCGGATACCGTTCTCACCTACATCCTGAGGCAGAATCAAGTTCTTTAATCAAAGGTTTTCAGCGTAAGTTTTGATCTCTTTCAAGTAAAGTCATAACATTGTGGAAGTTTATTCTGAGGAAGAAACAGCGTTGTCATAACAAACTTCCATTCAACATCGTTCAACTTTATTCCTTCGCTCTCGCACCCACTGTAAATAACCTTCCATAGAGATCGCCGACGAAGCGGTTGTGCAAACAAAATTGTACTACTATTGTTATTTCATGCCTAAATACATCATTTACTACAAGACGTCTACGGTGGTACACATCTACATATGGTCTAGTATATGGCGTCCCTCGCATGCACCAACTATGTTGTTATTATTATAGTCGTAGTTCAATCCAGCGTGCACAAAAGGGGTGTGGTTGCAGATCCTACTACCGCCGCCGGCCATAGCAATCCTTCACCAGCCCGCAGTGCATCATGTCCTTGATACGCTACTGTTTTTCTATGTTTGAGCGAATTCGTCATCCCTGCGAGAACATCGTGTGTCTCGTTCTGCCCCGCCGTATTGGTCTCCTTGCTCATTACATTCTTTACTCTTGTCCTACACTGCGGCGGTAGCGAGATCAACCTTTGTAGTGATGATGGCTGTGCCTTTAATTGTGCGGCGTTTCCAACAAGGCTGTCTGATTCTTGACACCGGGTTTGCCATAACAACAAGGCGACCGCAGCAGTTTCCGGGTGAAATACCGCATTAAATCTAATGGAGTGAAGGTCTGTGTTAGTGATGGAGGTCACGCCTGCAGCAGCGGCGATTGCAGTGCCCGCTGCTCGCACTATTACACATAAAGTACATGTTATACACCCACAGGACGCAATGCTCACAGTTGTTCTGCCATATACTTCACAGCTAGTCACATAGTAGCCAGTTTCTGTTGCCCCCATCACTGCTAGAGCTAGATTGAAAAGGCCAGACCAGCGTAGGTTTCGCTAGTGTCCTTTCTACGCCCGAAGATTTCCCTGCCCGACTGACTATCGTCCTGCTTCCCCGCACTGTAATAGGTACACTAGAGCACAACGTAGCGACGTGGTGAAGTGTTCCATAGGGCCTGGTTGTTGGCGAGTCGGTATGTGTTTGTGTTCTTCACATATCGACACGTCGAACCTTCTAAATTTTGACTGTGTGGGGGCATTGACGTTGACTCGTTTGCGCTCGGAAACATTAGTCGGAGAAGTGCAATGCGACACGCTGCACTAATCTATAGAAAAGCAGCGCTGCCGACCACGTCATGGAAGTTTTTTCGTGGCTATGGTTGTCCTATATGCACGCATATATGCGTTAAGCGAAGTCGAGCGCTCTCCGTACGACTCGGAGAATCAAAGAAGCCAATTGTAAAAAGCGCCGCATAAAGATGAGGACAATGTGTGCAATATTGACTTAGTATTTAGCTAAGAAAACAATCTATGCGAATAGAGGCCTCTAGCAACTGGAACTAATAGCTTGTATTGTTCCGATGGTTCGAAACGAGCAAATCCGTCGAACGTTTCACAGATACACAGCGTACAAAAACCAGCCGGTTTTTTTGTTCTTGTTCTATGTGTGCGGTGTCTGAACGCGTCATATAACGGCGCTTGAGCTGGAAGGTCGCCATGAAATCTACTAACTCGTAAGCACTCGAAAAAAATGCGACAAAGCCATTTTTCCCTAGATGAAGTACTAGAAAAGGGTTCATCTGCTGTAGACATTGTCTAAATGTGTCTGCTAGTAGTGCCCATATAAAACTTATGCAAGTATATGTCACGTAACGGCAAGGCCCGGCGAAACCAGCCAACAACAGTGATTCAACAGAGAGTAAAATTGATGCACTTACTGGTTCGCTGTTCGTGACACGTATAACGAATCGTTAACGAAAACATCTGTGTCTGACATATGTGCTCCCTGTGCGCGAGCTCCTCTAACGTAAATCTGTGGAAAAGCAGCGCAGATTCCACCGGTCAGTACTACGTGTGGACTAGAAGAAAACTTTATGCATAATGCCTGGTTATTCAAACAGAGCAATTAACAACACGTTACGATTTCTTTAAGCACAAACGTACTTTTCCATTCGTTTCCAAACGTATTCTTTTTCAGACTGGGAAAACAATGTCGTATACGTACACCAGGATCTAAGCGACAAGATTAATACATACGTATCGTAGCTAAACGAATTTTCTACTTGTAATGTGATTAGTGTTATGTTTTGTGTACGTTTACATAATCGAGGACGAGAATTTCCCTACTACCGCATTGTTGACGGATAAGAAAGGGCGGGCGGGGACGACGACGACGACGACGCATTCACGCAAGCTATAGAGTTGCCGTCTCGCTGCCGCTGTGTGAATGACAAGTATTTTTATTATTATTTGTAGTAAAGCTAAGATGTCAGCAGGAAACGTCCGTTAGTTTGGTGCTGACTACCTTCCCAGTTGAGATACGCCGTCGGCGTCTCGCTATGATGCTTCCCCTACTGAACTTGGGTGCGAAGCTAAGTGCTTGTGATAAACAGCCCAAACGCGGTCAGAGAAACCAACTACCGGCGAGCACCAAGCCCTATACGACGCGCTGTGGTGTTAGAAACAGTGGCGAGGTAGTTGTGGCCCGCAATAGACGCGGCAGCACCGACGACTAATGGATTGTTCATCTCTTTTACAGCATACGATCACCTAAACGCTCTACATTTACCTTCCACATCGGCAGCAACTGCTTGATTCTCGCTATCCCTGTAGAAAGAACAGGCTTTTTTGCCTTGTGTGATTTGATCAGGCGAACCCCAGCTACTAGCCAATCTCGCAGCCATAGAAAGCTCTGACAAACTAAGGGTCAGGGCAGTAATAGAACGCCAACAGCAGCAATGCAGCGATAGTAATTGTTGTACAGAGCGAAGAAACGGAGCTGAGATGTAGTGTCGGTGTGTGTTAGAATGCGATACATGGAGAAAAAGCAACGGTGATCGTACCAGTGATAGTAGTAGAAGTAGTCTATATCGTCTTCTTCTTCGTCTATGCCTACTCGTCCAAACGCACGGACCGACGAGTGGAGCCTGAGCCTGTTTGTGGCCAACCACTAATTAGAGAATTAAGGGCTTTGAGGGGATGGTTGTGGCGGGGTGGTGATGGTGATGCAGTTGTAGCAGGAAACAGAACGTAGGGGGCAGTAGGGCGATAGACCTGGGCCGTTTACCGTGCATCACTTTGATTATAGGAATAGGATAGTGGGTGGTTCGGAGTTGAGGAAAATGGGCAGCGGTGAGTGTCGAGGACTTACCATCAACCAACTAACCGAGAGACCAACTGAGCGACCCCTGAAGCTGTTCATGATGTGTTTCCGAGCGACCCTCATAAAAAGTCGAGTTATAAAGAAGTTAAAGCACAGCAGGAGGGCAAGCAAACAAGCCTGACTAACTTTCAAGCAGCAGCAAATGCCTAAACGTACAATTCATAGTCAGATAGGTCAGTCCTTGGGCGGGCGAACAAAGAAGGTATATTTTTAAAGCTGTTTACCTAACCTAGACAAAATAGATGTTTGTACATAACAAAGATGACACTGTTGTAATAAACGTCGTGTATATTTTTGAGCAAACAAGACCTCTTAAAGTTCTGTAAGGCAGGTAACGGAACTAATAGCTTCTACAAATAGATAAACAAATATCCTATCCTCGCTGCCATAATTTTTATACAGCTTTGGCAATGTCTCAATCGTCATAAGTTGATAGAAAGCTTTACGTTGTTTTTTTTTTTTACCTATTTTCGTCACCGATATTAGTTTGAGTGGTCCAATTATCTTGTCCGCGGTATCAAAGTGAATAAGGTTTGTACAAATGATTAAAATCTTTTTTTGCCCCAATCCTTTGTCCTGCATGCCTTTCAGGTAGTTGATTCAACGAATATGGCGCGAGATAATTTAAGAAAATTACATTATATGGGACACCTACAATAAGAGATATGATAAACCACCTTTAAACAACCCCAATACTTACGTGCCTGCCGGATGAAGGCGGTAAAAAGATCATGCAATATCGTCCTGAGGGGCAAGCGATTCTGTTGACGAAACGAGACCAATGCAAACTTGCTAAAACTTTTCTCTCTATGGCTATACGCATGCAACCCGCTCCTTCATATATGTTACGAGCCCCAAGTACCTAGCGCGTCGTTTGAGCGTGCTTATCCCGTGTTTTACTACTATTTTCATTGGCATCAGTACGGCCACAAACGCGACCTATAGCAAACATGAACATGCCAGCATGAGAAGCGTCTGTTTCGACCCAGTATTCACTGTCTACTCTGCTCTTTTTTTGCTATCGTGATCCGTTAACCCTTTTTCATAAGTATATAAACACGCAATACGTGGGCAGAAGCGTTGGCAGCCCAACAGCAGCCAGAGCTTAACCACCAAACAGGGAAAGCTGAAGCCTGGTAGCGCTTTGAGTCATGAAAGCTGTTCGCTACTCATTGTAGCTGCCCTCTAAATCTCCGCTGCTGCTGCTGCGTGATGTCTAGTGCCTGCATTTCCTTGTGGCTATTCCCGTGATATACATGACTGGGGTAACAACGTTTAGAAGGCTGTGAAAGCCTCATAACGACGATGAAGACAGCGGCAGTAACACCAATAGGACAAAGACTCTTTTATTAAGCGTTATTTTTCTGTCTATTCTTATCCTCTAAACTAACCACAAAATGGTAAGACTCTTCTGGAAGTGATTCGCCATATATATGAATTAATGAACTGCGTACAGCGAGAGAAAGATCATTTTCAATATGGTTATCCTGATATGCTTTAAAAACGTAATTGCGACGCTGGATCTAGATCTGCATCAATTCTAGAACGCGACGTACAACGACGCAACTGCCGTTCAAGACTTAATTCAAAGTCTGGAATGCATAAGCCTGGAACTAACGGGCTTCGCCCACCGCCCCTTTTGTCGCTGATTAATTTAGCTAGGTTGATTCGTACACCTAGGCTAACGAAAATTGAACTTCCGAGTACCCGTTAGCAATGACACCATTGCAGTTACCATGCGCCACCTAACCTGTTATCCTTCTGTAACTCCAGATTTTTCTCGCTCATAATATATCATCTCTTGATATATCCTGCAACAAAATTACGTGTTTTTTCGGTGACTCGGTTTCCAGAGGTCAATTACCTGATATATTGACCCCCGTTTTTTGGGGCTCACCAAAACTTGAAGTGCTTTTCTTTAACTTTTCCCAGTATTGTTTGTTAATAATTAAGTAACTGCATATATCATATTGAAGCACTCAAATACTTGATATGCCTCGGTTGACATACTAATTCTGTTTCTGGGACGTCACCAATGGTGGTAGACTGTTTATCGCATCTACCTTTTTTCAGAATGAGTATATATAGATATAATTTTTGACCTTTCGTATTAAAAGTAATTTAAAAAGTTTTTTTTTTTTTCGTGAAGATAAGCTTCAGATTAGATTTTTGTTGTTAATTAATGTTTAACAAATTGTTATTTTTCAAAAGTCTTCTCAAAAATCGCTCGAACGCAACTCAAAAGCCATTTTCACCTTGTTGCTACATGATACAACCAACATGCTTCTGGTAGTTCATTCAAAAATAACTTCTCTAGGTATAAAGATATATATTACAATTATACCCACTTCGTCGAGATCTATCGATTGGCATCAAGAGAAACCTCTTTCACATAAAACCTCATGTCAAGGTTACCCTTCAAACAGCACTTTAAACACGAAAGCTGAAATTTAGATGTATGAATATGTGTCGAATTTTGATTTGGCTTATAGACAGCTTTTAAATGGTACTAAGGACAATCCTTATCTTTTCATAGATCTTCAAGTAAATAATTCATTCCCAAACGAAAAATACGCACCTTTGATTTTTTATCTTTTTTTTACGCTGAAATATCTGTTTCAACTACAAGAAAATGCATTGCATTTTTATTCAGCTCGTTAAGACCCATCGATCGGTGCGGAACAATGACACCAATAGAGATGTACCTTACTTAGAAAAAAATATTTTCAATATAGTGGTTTTCTTTTCAAGAAACCATATTTTGAAAAAAAGCAGTACTACCTCATTTTAGCTAACCTAAACTTTAATCGACGCTAATAAGAAAAATCGTTCAGAAACCATTAAAAATTTTCTAGGAAGAGATTTTTACCCTATTGCCACTCAAAAAAACAAGCGCAATAGGGACATGTACTGTACCTTACTTGGTTCGTCCAGACCTGTCGATTGTTAGCAAAAAATCTCCCCTACATAGAACATCATGTTGATTTTCAGCTTTTAAATGGTACTTTACAGCGGCCAGAGCTTCACCACAGAAAGGAAGGGCTGAAGCCTGGTAGCGCCGCTTACTAAAAAATTAATATTTGAATATGGAACATGGATTCAGCTCGTCAAGAGCCTTTAACTGGTATCTAAAGCGATTTCCCTACATCGACCTTCATGTGAACACTGGCCTGATACTTTAACAGGGTAAGAAAACCGCATCGAATATAAGTAAGCCCTCCTCACACACAATTTCTCACAGAAACTTTCTCAGAGACATGCATAGGAGAAAGCTAACTGAGATAATTTCTATTTTATTAAAAGTAAATCAGTTGAGCCAAAATCACCAACTTACCACTAAATTGCAGCAAAGTAAAAAATTGACATTTTTTTCCCGAGACCTATCTATCGTACCCATTTTGTAGAGCTCGAACAACTTTCGGATCTGAATTTTTTACATATCCCAAACGGTTGTCGAGCAAATTCACCCAAAATTAACATTACCCTCTATTGTATAAACAAAACAGACGCTTATCGGGAAAAATATTTATCAAATCGTCCCAGGATAAAACTCTTTCGACCCGAAGAAATCATCGCAAGCCAACCACTTTATTGGGTTAAGTTGGATAAAACAAGCGAACCAATAAACAAACAGGCAGAAAAAGTGTGCATCGATGGAAGTCCCATCAACTAATGTAACTGGAAGTTTTCCAAAAAAAAAAAAAAATCAGTAATCGTAAATCTGCCACGTACGTATGATCTGTTGGTAAGGTTGACACCAGAAATGATGACACAGTAAATCAGCAGACTCATGTTGTTTTTTTTTTATACAAATTTTACAATTTACAATTTTTTTTGCGCATGCTCACAAAAACGACGCTTATCGACGATAAGATTTGGATTCAAGCTGAGCGTCATCCGGCTATACTAAACCGGCAGAATCATAAGACGAACCGCTGTTTTCACACAATGCTTAATAATACGTTAAATGAAATATTAATATGTTGTGTCAGTACCTAATCTGATTTGATTCATAATTTAGACGTCTGCAACGAATTGTATCGCTTTCGGTGGTTGATTACGTCGTCGTCTACTTTCTCACGAGGCTACATTAGCTATCGTTATTCGAAATCTTCGTTGGGACTGTGGAGAGGCGCGCGATATTAGTAAACAATTAACGATTACTTTCCCGAAGTTATCAAGCAGTCTGCAAAAATTTGGAAACACGCTTGAAATGGGTACGTTTGCATGGCCGCATTTTGTTCTTAAAGTAAAAAATCTCCTTAGCTACGAGTCTTTGCTTGGTAAAATATGTGTCTAGTATTGTAACGATAGCAGCAATGCACTTGGTGAGCTTATGGAAGTCGGATCAGCTCTGCCTTTCTCTCTTCTATCCTGAGTTTTTTATGTTTAACTCTTCATCTCGCGACGAGAACGCTCAGGGCGCCAACGTGTGTTGTTCCAGTGTTTCTATTACCCTATATTTGAATGGCTCTTTTCTGTCTCAAAAAATCGCTCTGCAAGCTTAACCGATCCTGGCACTGTTGCTCCGTCTATTACCGGCCAGCAAGCACTCCCCTGGGTGTCGCCGGGAGAACTCAGCTCCGTTAGTTGTGTGCATAAAGGCTTATAGCTGTTAGCCGCTACGACGCTTCGTCCTCAAGTTCAGCTCGAAAATAGCAGCCGAAATACCAAGTGACGGGAGATCAGTACGGTAGAAACGCAGGCAGTTGTTCCACAATCTCGAGCGAAGGTTCTACGATATAATGTCGGAGCTTAAGAGTAGTTTCATATTGTTCGAGACTCCTGTTATAACCTTAACCACTAAATATGCAAACCTAAAGCTTGAAGGCAAACGCTCCTTGGTGAGTGCGAAGAACAGTTCATCCTCAATAGATGCTGCAGTGGAAAAGGCAATGTTGACCAGCTTATTTTGTCGACTCTCCTGTTAAAAGACGGTTCAGTCATCTTTCGAGACCGTTATTCTGCTTTGCCCGTCACTGTAAGCAGGCTGATCATATCCTCCCTAAGCGAAGATGCAGGCGCAGTTTTACGCTAATTAATTGATGTTAAATAGCTACCGTTTTATCGATCGAGAGACTGAGAAAAACCAGGTCCCTAAGTTTCGCACGCAATCTGTTTAAATGTTTGTATTTGTCATGCCTGCGTAGTACGTTATATGGGGAGAATTATTAAGTAAATGTATCGTAGTGGTCTTTATAGCGGTGTGGGCAAGCTAACCCAAAAAGGTGTTTGGCGTCGTTTTACTTCGTTGAGTACCGAAGACCCATCCGCTGGCCTAACAAAGTAGGACGAATGTAGCCGGTTATGGCGACCCTGAACGTCAACTAAAGTGTCTTCGCTGGCAAGCTTAGCAGGAGGCCAAGGAGCACGAAAAATTGCGAGAAAATGAACGAAAACCAACTATTTACTAGCCTGTGGACGTAGGCCAAGAGTGAGCCTACCCTGACCAAGAGGCCTGTGAGTCGTACACAGAAAGAACTGCAGGTGGTGGCAATCGAACGAAATGCATCTGCAGTTGTTGTTGGGCAGAAACTCGGTGCTAAGTGGATGCATGGGGAAACACTAGAGCCGAGTCATAGCAGGGACGTAGAATTGGGCGGTACTCTTTATGGAAGTTAAAGGAGGCCAAATAATCACGCAGCCAGATTGTTAAAGTGTAACTGTATTTTAAGCGATGCCTTAAGTGGTGGCGGGTTTCCTATCATAAGCCAGTCTTGCGGAGGCTCTTTGTATCGAATCTAGGCGTGCGGAAGCGGTACGCAAGTAACAAATCAGCCGATATGTGGTACTCTTGAGTGGAGCGTTAAAAGCAAGAGGGTGACCCGGATATACTAGAGATCCAGAAGCCAATTATAGGAAATATATTAGCTGGCGTATAAAAAGAGCGCATTTTCGTAATGTGGAGTTGATGTCCGAGCTACCAATCTGCCATTGGCGTGAGACACGGTCACTGCGCAGGGCACGTGCTATGATTTCATAGCGCATTTGTTTACTGTGTTACCCAGTGGATTTAGGTGAGTGCAAATCTTGCGATGCATGCGCCTGCTGATAGAGCTCAGCCATCTATCATAATGCGGACGCAATAGCGGACCTCATGTTTAAAGTTCAAGAAATGTGACACTGAATATATCTTCGTATAGGGCTCGACCAACACCAGCAACATACCTTCAATAGAGCGACATTAAACTATCACTGCCTGCCATCGCGTGTTTAATTATTTATATACATACATATAACCTTTCCTGGTTATTTTTAGGTGAGTCTTAGTGAAATATTTTTGGCGTGTAGCACTGCTTAATGTTGGTGCTTGGGTTTTTTTGGCGCGCCAACGGGTGACGGACGAAAGCAACGAATCGATGTTGGCAGTCCAATTAAACCTGTTCTACACCGATGATGGATAGCCAACAATTATTTGTTGTTGTTGTTGTTGCTGCTGCGTGGGTGCAAGGCGGAACTGCTATAATTTCCTGGCAATTTTTTGTTCGGCAACTTGTTGATCCGCCATACGTCCATTAGTTCAATTATTCTTGCTATAGTGAATGCACGCATATGCACGACGTCTGTTATCTCACAAAAATATCGATGATTCATCGGAGGATGAACAACGAGGCCTGAATTCGAAATTCCCTACATTAAATCCAAGGAAATGAAGCCATGTTTCGATAAACTCACCGTGTTTGAAAAAGAGTGTACTGCATTGTTGAATTAGAAAAGAGCCGATCGCATTTGTAACTAAAACCGAGTACGGTAACGTTCACCCGGTTAAACCACCATTATCCAACTGTACGATCCCTGAGTCAGCACTACCCCCTGATTCCTGCTTGCAACCCGCACACACACGGTGAACGGATAACCACTCACTCAGATCTTACCACGATTGTCTCCGATTGGGCGACTCCTGATGATAATGCTAATGATGATGATAATGGTGATTATAATAATGAGAGCAAGGGTGTTGTGCGGACGTGTACAAACGTAGCAAGAATAGCCCTCTTATATTTGCCGAGCTCTTCGAACGCATCGAAAATCGTCCATGCGACCAGCTTCTTGATCAACTCTATTTTGTCGATGATGGCGTCATACGGACTCGGCCGTGTTTGCAAGCCGGTAACCATTAGCCGCCTAAATGGTCATCGATGTTGCGCTAGGGTCCTACTTGCTGAGAAGGACAGAACATCGATAAAGTAATATAAGAGCTTATTTTCATTATATCTCACATGTTTTTTTCTCTTTCACTATGTCCATATGTACCTCAAAAGCCGTCAGCTTGAAGACTTTTGTCACTGCAGTGATTACCGCTGCGATACTCCGTTTTTGAAAGCTAGGTTAGTAGTTCTGGAGGGGCTGACAGGTTCAGGACTGATCCGGGTTCTAGCCTGCCTATTATCCAAGCAAGAAATTACTCTACGCTATTTGCAGGGCAACCGCCGCTGCCGCCGTCGGCCAAGCCAAGGCCTCGCCACCACTGCAGATCGTTTGTTCACGGCCGATGCTAATACAAAAAAGCGTCGAGAGGGAGTTGTCGAATAAAACCATCGCCTTCTTGTCCTCTCCTCTCCAGTCAGCTCCATCCTATAGTGGCTGTGTGCGTCTCTGGGTGTGAGCACAGATCGAAAGATCCTTGCACTCAACACAGCCGTAGTGGTAGTAGTATGGGTTACGGTGGTGGAGGAAGAATAGGCTGTACAGTCTAGGGAAGTATGAGGCACAGCTAAGGGGACTGATCGCCGGGAGTGGTCCGAACCAGTCGGTCGACCGGGTTCGGGTTACTGTTTCCCCGATCCTCTCCTCATCCAGAAGTGCTTCTGCTGCTGTTGCGAAGACGTCGCACTAATTTGATTTGAGGCGCACACGCTTTTTCTTCTATTTATAATAATTTGCGCTGGGACTCAACGCCGTCGACGGGAATTCAGGATCGGCGGGGATTTGAAAAGCGGCGGCGATAGCTAGGGCGACAACAGCAGTTTTGGCGTTGGCCGTAACGCTATCGACGTTTTCTTACTTCTGCTCCCGTTCCTACTGCTATCTCTAGTTTCGCGGAGTCTCAGTGGATTTCTAGGGTTGATCCGGAGAGCGCCTAGAACGGGAAGACTGCTCCGTCCGTGTTGTGTAATAAGGATAGGACCAGCCCATGCAGCTCGCTCTAAAACTTGTAGCAACATCGAGAAGCAAGGCGCTCGCCCTGTTGATGGCGATCGCAGGATGCGAGCTTGTTCTCTTGTTTCCAACAACGTCCCAACAATCATAGACAAAGCGGAGATATCGACGTCTCTAACTCTGCAATATGAGGGGCCAGTAACGTAACGAAGAAGTCGATAGAAACACGAAGTCGACGTTTCAACGCGCGCTGTTTCGGTCAGCCGCACAAAGCGTAGATGTGACTTTTCTTGATAATGCTCCCCTTATTTTGAACAAGCGAGAGCGGACGCATCACTCGAATCAACCTTAATGGTCCCCAGCCGAGCGGCCCACCTATCTGACCAACTCTGTGTTTGTCACTTCCTTGTCTGTCTATCTCAACTTGCGTAAAAGGCAGGACAGAGTTCTTGAAGAGCGTCTCATCATCAGAAGACTATCAGACATCCAGAAGCTCAGCACAATGAGCAATGAATGGCAAGTACATTTTGTTATAACGATTGCGTTGACATTGATGATGACGAAACAAGCGTTACCTAGGCAAAGAGATACACACCAAAAACGGTCACGATAGATGATCATCACAACTGTACGACTATAAAATTCATATATAAACTAAATAAACCGCTCGTTGTCCACTAGACTATCGAGAACGGTGATGTTTTTATAGTCGTATATTCATTAATCTGGTTTTCATATAAATAATCAAAGCTATAAAAAAACAGACATAATAATATATCAACATTCAGTGAAATAGGTGACTGTTATAATCTATCTAAGTTTTGTGTCCGGTCTGCCAATAGCATAAAGGGATGCCTCTTTCCTTCTATTAGAGATAGAAGCTCAACCAGCTTATTCCGTTATCGACGCCAAAATCACACGAGCGGATCATCGTCGAGGTACATACCGCAACGGTACTCGGCTGTAGCTGCACCGTTGCGACGGATATGGAATAGCTTTGCGCTGCAAAATGGCTGACGCAGTTCGGCCCGATCTCCTGACGCGCGGTCCGGTCTGCCGAACGCCTGCGGTTCCTGCTGTAATATACGTACGACCGTAGCACAGGGCTCTGTAAATGTGCAAGGACAGTGACCGTCTGCAAACTAAGTTGCTCGCCTGTTCGCCTTATAGAAGATAGACTTTCAGAAAGAACTGGCTGCCGCCCCTTTTTAGCCTGAATCAATTACTCAGTCGCTCAACCAACTGGAAGGCAGCTGGAGCATCACTGGCAGTAGCGGCAATGGTGGTACCGGCAGGAATAGCGGCGACGGCAGAAGAAGCGGTGCCAGGAAAAATCAGGTTACCACTCGTCAACTCAACGCTTCGCTTGCCCGCTCAATCCCCAACGTACCTTAGTCACATCGGCCCCTGTGCCTTTTTCCCTTGTGCCGACCAAACTACTCTCCTCACAGAGCACCACCACAGGCCCAACACCTATCCCTAACCTTCGCATGGCCGATCTTCGTAGAACGCAATGGTAGGGCATGTCTTTGCACAACACTCAGCAGCTTGCTCTTTCATGGATGCCAGCCACCCTTGCGCTCCTGTGAACGTCGCCACTTCGTCAGTCAACCATAGAAAAGCCCCTTCATTGCCTCCTCTTGTCTGGTGACTGGCGAGTGGGCTAGGAAAGCCCTACACGTCTTCCACGTCGCAACACCATCATCTGCCATCAGCGTTAGCTCCTTCAAAACAGGGAGGACACGAAACGAGACGGCTAAGCTGGCTGACGAGGCACTGGACTTGCCAGTGTTGCCGAGGTACTCGTAGTGGAGATGGTATTGTTGCCGTTGCCGTCGATGTGACGCATGTCGTCTGCAGTGTCACCATCGGTTACCAGTTATTGTTGCAATCATGTGCCGGCCGATGCTGTTGTTCTTCGTTAAAAAGTATCCACACATCAGGGTTCGTCTGCATGTGACCGAGTTTAGCTCAGATTTAATGCCCGTATTTGGCCTCGCCGTCCACCGACCCTCTGACCCACCTCCCCCCGTTTTTCTCACCTCTTCCATAGGCACGCATGATTGCGTCTCTGGCAGGCCAGCCAGTCGGCTTGCTTGCTTGCGAGCGCCGACCTGCGAAACGCTCTCTGCCGTTATGAGAGCTTATTATACGTAAATTTAATCTATGCTTAGTTATCAAGTTTCTCCGGGCATCTGCTGTACCGATAGCAGACATTACCAGCGTCGCACAGTGTCTGTGTCACTTAGGCTGATTGCCTCATGTTTTTCCCGATGGTGAAGAGCTTTTACGTTTGTCATCTGTTTGATCTTTGTCGCTGATCGACATAGGCCAGAGATAGGGTGGCAAGACACATTGATATAGGGCGAAATTAATGACAACTGAAGAGAACTAAATTAGAAGTTGTCTGTTCGTAAATGTCCAAAGAAGGGAGTCTCAAAACCTTGCTCATTAGCGTAGTTCCCAAGGCTTTGCTCTGTGAGTCAAGATCTGCAATGCTGAGAACTAGCACCTGGAGATGAAGGTAACCAGAAGCTGCTAGCAACTAGATATGAATGAATAATTTGATAACTATAGAACGATTGTAGTCAATGATACTGTACCGTGATACGTCAATAAAGATGCGCTGCGGCCGCAGTGTTCTGAATCGACAACTTGCCTCGTACTGAACTCCAACAGCAACTCGACAGATGCGTTGTAGCACTTATATAGTACCCGTCGACCTTTCTCTCTCCCTGTCTCTTAGCAGGGCTCTTTTCGCGAGACTTGCAAACAAATTAGGTGGGTATTCCCAGGCGGTCTTGTCTGGTTCGGCTGCTTCTGCGGCCGCTGCCGATGTGCAGTCAGCTTTCCATATTGATTTGTGCTAACTTGACGATTCTCCTTCGTATCGTTCCTTTACGACGACACATGTCCGAACGCGGCTGGTTGGCGTTCGGTAGAAATGGGAGAGTAGCTAAAGATCGGGCGTGGGCAGAGCTGCGCCACCTCATTGACTCCCTGTAACGCTGTGTTTACTGTTGATACTACCGCCGCTACTTCTGTTCCCTACCTTCTCACCACCACTCGTCTGTTGGCATAGCTTTCCTTTATCGAATAACATGCATACGCATACGCATACGGCACGAATCACGAGGGAAAAGTCGCGTTACTGCTGCTACCACCATAGAAACGACTGGAGCCGAGAGCCGGCCGCAAGATCGGCCAATCTACACAGGTTACGTTGTTGCCAGTACTGTAGCGGCAACAACGATGCCATCCAACCCTATCAAGGTAATGGCGCTGGTGTAGAACGGGATCGTCCGTAAAACGGATTGCTGGGGCATTGTGGCTGGGGGGAACTCTACGCCAAAGGGATCTTCCGGATCAAACGACGGGATGACATGCTAAACGTGGCATCGGCTTGGAGGGTTGGAGAAGAAGTACAGAAGAGCGATGCGAGACGGATACACAATATCCAGCTACAGTATGGTGCTATCGGCCCGAGGCGGCTGGTTCGAAATCCAGCATCTGCCAGTAGATTGGCTCCCCGATTATACTGTGGCATCGGCGATGGCGGTCTGATGCGTGCCTGGAAGGGAGGTACAACGCCGACTGAGAGTCAGTGGGATAAGATCTGTTCACACAGGGATATGGGTTGCGAGGGTAAAAAGCGCAGTACAAGGTGGCAGACATCGAACAACGGAAAGCTGCAGAGCCGTAGGGATCCTGTTGTTGTCTAGCGGTAACAGCATCTCGAGCCAGAGATGATGGACGACCAGCCTAGTTTCGATCTATTGGACGTTAGCTCGCCCGTTCGTCCACGCCTTGCCGGTCGGCAGGCAGCTCTCCTCTGTGTGGTTTCGCTCGTCCATGTAAGACTTAGTATAATGCCTGCTGCCGTGTAAGGGCCAGAAGCAGGTTTACTGGAGGGCAGGCAGTGGGCGCGTTCTTAGCAGCAGGTTCAAAGGCTAGGTGTGCTCCGGCCATGCGGTTGAAGCGGACGGAACCCTACATGGGGTAACTTGGCGGACGGGCACGGCAGGATGGGTTACCTGAACAGAGCAGACGGACCAAGATTCGCTGGTGAGATGAAGTCCACAAAGGCGGATGGGACAGAAGCCAGCCCTGGTCGCTACCAGCAGTGGAACAGATGGTTCAAACGCTCCATCGGTGACATCAATGTCAACGATAGGGGAAGAAGAGAAGTATGCCAGAGATAATGGTGCTGGTCGAGATAGTGGCAGAAGCGATAGCGGCGTATTCGCTCGTTCAGCAGAGAACGACGATGGTTGTACGGGTGCATTAGCCTCTAACATATATAGAGTGTGCCGTTTACCTGGACGGACGCAACGATGAACACTGTATCTACTTTATACATTTGAGTGACGGGTCCACTCATCCATACATTTTGTTCGACGTTTTATCAAGTTCTCGTACATTAATTACACTGCTAGTTGACTCTGGGATGTAATAGAAAAAAAAAAAAAAAAAAAAAAAAACGAAATATAAACATGGATTGAATATCTTCTTCAAACTTGGTGTCCATTTAAGGAAGAAAAATTGTAGCCTTATTAATGGTAATCGTGGCGATCATGATGCAGATGAGCACAACATTGATGGGCACTACAACGGTGATGAACATAAGAGCATCGAGGCGTCTCGCAGTTCGTGATAGCATCGCAGGTGATCACGTCATGTTTCCTATTGGCGATGGACGTAGATGAGCCGTTGCGTGTTAATCAATTCCATAGATGAGAAACAAGATTGTCGTAGGTAAGCTAACGCTCAAAATACATTAGTAAAATGGTACGTAGTGAAACGCTAGTTGCTATTGCCGTCGTGACAGTTTAGCATAAGACAAAAGGGGCACAATTCAAATAACACTAGAGGCGTGCCCAGTGATATAAACTGTTGATCAATGGTAATACACTTTGTACAGTTAACATCGCTTGTGTCATATCATTTCGAAGCTACAAACATAAACCCCTATTGTTGTACGTTTAGTTTCTTTAGTAGAAAACAACTAAGCCTTTCCATTTTCATAAATCTTCAACATTTACTATATTTAAATTCCATAGAATGATGAGGGGTAATGCGTACGATAGTTCTGTGGTACGGCATTCGTAACGCGAAACAGAAATTGTTTCGCAGCCCGCTCTTTCCGTAAGTTCAAGTTGTTCAAGCAAATGGTTATAGCCAAGTGTATCGACTCAATCAATCAGGCTGCTACCACTAGCACCAATAAAAAAAAAAAAAAAAACATTTTCACATTTACATTTTTGGCCATTAGCCAAGATTAAGCCTGAAGGCCATACTAAGACGAAGAGCGTTCTTGAGCAAACGGATTCCGAGCTATCTGGTGGACACTAAAACATCTGTCACAGTATACATAGACGTGTACATGTATGCACGGTCCTCTGCACATGCTTACGGGTACGTGACTAACGAATAACCAGTCGACTATTGACGAAATTTCATTATACAAGCAATAGTTCCTGGACGTTTAACTAAGCAAGCTTGCTTGACCAGCATCAAATAGATATCTAAAACGTGATGGTCAGATCTCTTAAAATGAATGTACCATCATTTTGTCACGATTACATTTTTAGTAGCGACAAAAGTACCCAATAAAGCAGATTGAATTATAAATAGCAGCCAACCGCTGCGATAATTTCTGTATGGATTTTATGTATCTATATTAGTTTATTGAATCTATTATAATATCAAGGCCGTTGCATCGCCGCTTAGCCACCAAGACCCCACGCTAAGTACGCGGGCGAGCATCGATTCTGCATTTAGAATTCCAATCTAAAAGCCAACGCAATCATGCTTGAAACTTCGCTTGGTACGAGCTTCGGGTCCACATACGGGCGGGTCGTCGTTACCCCATACAGGACCGTCCAGCTTGACATATATAGTGTACCGTACCATCCAAGCAGCATACTGCAAACGCAATACGAATGCGCACGTCAATCTAATGGTGGCCCCGATCTCCGACCACTTAGCACGCTCATATGGCCTGAAAAAGGTTTGTGATAAACGATCTTTTGAATCGATCCTAACACGCCGATAGCAGTAGCGGAGAGTGCAGTCGCAAAAATATAATACGATTGAGCGGACGGAATCATATATAACCAACTTCCTACATGTTTAATTAATGCTTTTCGTATTTTACGTCTGCTACTTAAGCCGTTCTGCAATGATTCAGTTGGCTGCAATGATTCAGTTGGATTCAGCAGAAGAACAAAAGTACCCACACTCAGATGTGAACCTAGACCAGCACGTCTCCGTAAATTTTGCAGGTGAACCAGGTTACCCACTGGACTATTACGAGGACCCCATATCTTAAACTATTAAGCATACGTCACCGATTTGATGAGCAATTTATTACCATCTGATTTTTTGTCTGCTAAAACGCTTGACTACATCTTAAGGTGAAATTTACTTCTTGGTCCTATACCGAGCACCGACTGCTGACTTACGATCATCAAATATTTTTGTTCTAAATAGAGAACTGCATCGAGTAATTGACCGGCAATTGGGCTCTCAATGTGATCGTCGTTTCAAGGCATGGGGTTTCTATATAGGCCTTAGAGCGTAGATTGACGTGGCTTTAAGTCGAAAAATACTGGACGTAGGCGTAAATTGTGTGTAAAGCCTGGCCGACGACAACGTAATCGACATAACAGCAAACCTATAAGCTTACGGCGTTGTCTGAGTGAGCTCAGAAACTATGTCGCATAAACTGTTAGTATATCTTCTGGACTAGGTATTTATTTAATTATGCAAATCTGCCGTGTGCTACATAAAACCCATTTTCTTGACGAAATATTTTTACTGTCGGGTTTTCCAGAAATCATAAAATATCCTGGGATTAACTTTTGGGCCATAGCGGATCGTGTCGTTGTCCTTAAGAGAAACGTTTTAGAACGCACAGTCATCGTATAGATGGGAAGGCCGGTCCTTTTTCAACTTGTTTTGACAAATAATCTATTTTAACAAAACATGTGGCATGGGATTTATTATTATGAATATTCCTTAACATTCTCAAAAGTTACGTTCGCCTGGATCCGAGATAGTCGACATCAAGTAACGATATATTCGAAATTCTCGGTCATTTGGTTGGGCCTTCCGGCCCCGTCAGCTTACTCGATTCGAGCAAGCAAACGAGCAACTGGGTCTTCAAAGGAACGCCATTACGTTCGGTTTAATACTTGAAGTCTGGCAATTGTCGCCTAGTACCAAAACCATTGTGAGGATGTGGTTTCTGTTATCATTGTCGTCGCTGCCGTCGTTGTTGTGGTAATTAGACGTCGTTATCGTGTGCTGTTGGTGTTATCAGTGTTTTCTTACTTGTTTATTCCTCCGTTCGCGTTTACGATGGCAGTACAGGCAACCAGGTTGGACATCTATGGTCGTTTTCAATTTGCACGCTCGTCATTTAACATTACATTGGGGCAGACGTTAGCGATTGGCATCATCTGTCGACAGCCCATAAAAGGTCGGTTCCAGTCAATTAGGACGCCCTCTGTTTGACGGATAACTGCAGACCTTCGTAATGAGTACGAAAGAGCCTATGAAGACTTCCAACTTGTGGGCGCTAACAGCCGCAAGGTGTCAGGTGTGACCTCTCTTTTTCCTTCTCAGCCGTCAGCCTCATTGTCCTGTCTATAGGCATCGGACGCCTCTTATTTTGGTGCATGTAACTGCATCCGCGTTTATACTATAACATAGACAAAAACATTCAGGTTTCAAAAATACCACGGTTGAATGAGTGCCGCTTGTCATTCTGCAATATCCAGAACGCGTTACTTTTACAATTGCGGTTTAAAGTATCAAGCTTGTATGTGTTAGAGTTTTCATGGATTGCGGGTTAAGACGGAGAATAGTTAAAAATCAGAACGGTGACGCGTCGAGACAGACAGAATCAATTACTTTGTAATCGTGAAGTTATCCCAGACAATCAATATAGAGCTTAGTTGGTGACATTTTTGTTGAAGAGTTTTCTTAGCTTTTTTTGATAGAAAAGCATCAAGGTTTATTTTTTTTATCACTGAGGACCTATCGCCTATTATTACTTGTCCCGTGTTGGACCTACCCTGAAATCACTAGCAGTTATTGTTTCGCTTACATTTATTAATAAAAGTATTAAATTAACATCAGATGTTGCTACTTTGGATAAGTCTGCGATCCGTTGCAAATATTAGAAAGTTCGGACATTTCTCAGTAGCCTAACAACTTTTAGATTTTATAGTAATTTATTGAATGTGGTGGCTTCGGTAATTGACCGCACTACAGAAGTTGTTCAGGCCATGTTAGCCTGTACTTATAATAAAACCCATATAATGAAATGCACACATGTACTGTTTGTTGAATCAACGGTTCAGCCAATCCAATCCTTTTTAGCCAATCGGTTTATTCATGCGGGGCTTACTGGGCTCGTGTAGGGTCATGGGAGTATTAGAAAAGTCTCGTGCAGATAACGACTAGCTAATTAAGCTAGCTGACTTACATGCTGCATATGCCGACGCGTCCAGCCAATGGGCCACGTCGAAGCCTCGGCCCCAGCACCTGACCCTGATTGACTGTCGGACAATTAGTCGTTTCCCTCATAAAGCGTTTACGACTTAGCAATACTGACGTTCTGCTGTTGCTGTCGCCGCCCTACTAGCGGTTAATGTACCACTCGTGTAATGGGACACTTGAAAGTGTAACCTGAGTGATGAGAGGGCACTTAGCATTGCTGTTAAAAAGGCCACCTATCTAAGGCCCTGGACAACAACTGGCTCGGTCTTGTATGTGGTGGCGGCGGCGGCGATTCCCTAGCAGTAAAGGAACTCGGACCCCCGGTCTCTCCTCTGTGAGTGCTATGGTTTCCGAAGAAGCCTTCGTGGCTCGCGCTTGTGCAAACAACCCAGACAAATTCCCAAGCGAAAAGCCCGCTTGGCCTTGGCCGATTTCAATCCGATCCTAGTTTGCACGATAGGGCCCGAGTAGCCAGCAGTCTTAACTAGGGCGTCTGAAAACCTAGCTGCCCCCTGCACTACCTTACAGATGCCTGCTTGTGAAGTACAGGTGGAACGGCATAATAGTACAATCTGCTCACTCAGTCCAACCGAAGAAGCCGGTCGAGGAGGTAAGCTACTGCCACAGACGGATCCACAGGATAGTAATGACAGCGGCGGCAGCAAACAGAGGGTTGGATGTTCAGTTGTCTGCCATAACTGGCACCTTTTTCTTTTTCGGCCTCAGTCTTCTCCTGTAGACATGAAGGCTGTACAGATGCTGTAGGTTGTAAGAATGATTGTAGCGGTAGCCGTAGGATCCGAAGAAAGCAAACGAACAAACGTGGACGGGATCCAGGTGTGGGAGGAAAAATAACGCGGATATAGTATTGGCAGCTGTCTTGAATAGGGGAGTCTGGAAGCTATAGTAAACAAGAAGAAAACGAAGAAGTTTTCGTCATAGAAGTTGGCGCTTGCGGCAACAACGGTAGTGTGACAGCTTCAGTGGCGGCGCCGGGGCTCGTGGTGCTGGCAATTCGGTGACTGCCCGCAGCGATTATATAGAGGGTCGTAAAGACGAAGACCAATCGTTGGCTAAGAGGAGAGCTGAAGCACCAAGAGTGTCGTTAAGAAGGCCATGGTAGTAGTGCTAGAAATGAAAGGGGTGGAGGAATAAGCACCGAGGAGGTCACTTAGTCGATATCCTTCTCCATCAAGGAGCCCGTCCTTATTAAGGCAAAGCGACCGCCACCGTCGTGAGGAAACAAAACGATGTAGGTCTAACACCCGTAAGTTCGACTTGTCTGTCCCTTACATTTAATGTTAAGCTATTGTATATACGCGGTGGTGCTCTCTCAATGCCAGCTTTGTTTACTGCTGAAACTCGGCCAAATTCAATACTAAAGCCATTATCCGATTCAAGAATAATTATTATCGCTGTTTGACTATTTGATGGGACAGTGTATTCACGTTGGCATTCGGCTTGTTGTGGCTGGCCAAAGTGGACATGGCTAAACAAATATGAACATGTGCGACACACGCAAGTTTTTCTTTCATATTTTTAACATCGTTTAAATTGCTGAACGGGGAAGCGCTGTTACATTAACCACTTAGTTTTTGTGGAAAGGAAGGAAACGTTGATTTAAATTTTTTTGTTAAAAAAAAAAAGATTATTTTAAGTTTTAAAATATGAGGCTGTATCAATGGAAGATCTGTGTTTCGTTGGCCGATAAAACATAAAGACAACCATGCTGTCTTCTATCACAATTTTGCCTACTCCAAAGCAATTATTTTGAGAAGCAAATATGTATTGTCACAGTAACTATTCTGAAGACCATATAGGTCAAGGTGAAGTCTGACTATATATTTGTCACTGAACTTTGAGCATATATGGAATAAGATGATCGGACGCCGTGAATGCTAATTTTGCAAAAAAATTGAAACAACTAAGTGGCAAATGTAAAGGCCAACTAGATTCATAGGTTTGTGCTTGTTGTACTCCATGCCATTGTTAGATACAAAGTGCCACACGTGTAGCTGGTTGTCTTTGTTGATGACCTATCAAGTACACCATATTGAAAATGATTATGATCAATGATTAGAATTCACCATGAATTATGTTTGTTAGTACCCGAGACATCCATTACCACTACAGCGGAATAGGTTTTAGTTGGCTTTGAAGAACGATGCGCGTGTTGGTGCTATTCTTCTCGGGACGTCTCGAAGGTTGCCACTTCGGTGCCGACTTCTCAGTAAGTAACAGAACTTCATGAGAGATTGAATAACCTTACGATGACTTGCTCGGTAAATCATTAAAAAGCATCAACTTCTCGAGCCATAATCACAGCCCTTTTAAATCTGTCCAAGTACTAATTTTTTTGCATCAAACCATTAGTGGCCCATATAACCTCACCTTTAATCCCGCTATAAAAGGTGCAGTGGTGCCTTTTATTGATATTTTTTTCGAAAATGAATGAATTGCAGTGGGTTCATTGTTGTCATGCGATAAAAGATTATGTAGCAAATGTACCGATATAAATTGTTTCTCTTCCGTGGCTCCGGTTATCCTTTAACGTTAGTGTTAAATAAATTTCAGAGTTAGAGTTACACAGATGAGAAAATGCAATGGCTAGGCCTAATGAAGACAACGATGAACAAGTAAAACTAATTAATAAAATGCCTTATTATCGCTATAATGTAAATGCACTGTATCAAATAGGTTATAGGAAAATATGTGCTGCACTGTGGCATCCACCAGGGAACTTAACCTCAGTGTTTCGAGTTTCCGTCAGATACACGGCTGGCTCCATGCACGAAACGCACTACGCTTCTGCGCGCTAGTTCGAATCCTACTTAAGCTAAGCTGACAAAAGTACGTCCGATTTCGGCAAAGTCTAATTAATGACGACGACGATGATGATGATGATGATAATAATAATCCGACTTTTGCTAAAATACGCAAAGCTAGCAGACGTCGCGACTTCAGATGTGCCATCTGGCATAGGACGTGAGCCAGTCGTAAGTCATATGATTATATATAACTACGTTTGACTAACTACTTCCATACTGGGTTGTGTTGGTATTTTTGGCGCAGGCGCAGTATTCGCATAATAAGCGACATCCCCCGTACCGCCAGTTCAAGAAACAGGCTATTTCAAATTTAGCCTATTATTGCATGTAGTTGTTAGTTAGCTTAGACAGGTCACTCGTTTGGCTTTCAGTGATTCAGGTGCAAGGTTCATCAGGATTCAGTGATACAAACAAAGTGTTGCAGCACAGAATCCAGCGTAGGCAACTGGGCCATACTTATAACTCAAATTGTAAGTAATTAGTTGGATTTTTGAATGTGAGCTTTTTCAACTATGGTATCAAACGGTTTTCTTGCTAAATGCGTCTAAATGCAAGTTTGATAGTTTTCTCAATAATGATATACTCCACTTTATTAAACAGCCCATTCTACAATAACGTATTAGCCGAGTCTTCAGCTTTTTTATTGTCAAACTACGTCGATTTGAAGGTGTGAGCATATGACCTCTCCTAGGACTCAATACAGTATTGCGCTTTCGAGCTTTGTTTTCATGAAGTCCTGCTTGTTGTAGCAATCTTACGACATGTCATCGTATATTGAGATACACTATCTCACTGTACAAACAAAGTTTAAGCATTTAGTATTTCTTTGTCGAGCAAAAATTAGTGCCCCGTTTTCAAGCATTTTTTTTTTCTTCACAACGGTTTCACTCCTGATGCAACAGCAGATGAAAACGGATAGGGGCTGGCAAGCAACCTCAAAAAGAACGGATTGAGAGGTCTTTGTCTGTAGAGAAGATGCGAGCGGTCTATGATATGCCAAGAGGAACGGCGGCTCCTGGGGGATGGCAGCGATCGTCTGCGACGGCTTTGCGGGTCGGCGAAAGGAAGGAGCTTGCTATGAATAGAAGCGCGTTGTAACGTAGATGTGACGCGGCGGGGCGAAAAGGATTGTCCTAAAGAGCCGAACTCGCGGGACCAAATGTGAGAACCACAGAGAGAGTTCAGATGACGAAATGAAAATATAGTGGGGAAGGTTGAAAGGCCTCAAGAGTAGGTAAATTATACCTTTGAATGGTTGTTCTTCCTAGTCGAGATAGCTAGTGTGATAAATGTGAAACAAGCATACGCACCTGGCGTTGAGGGAACTAGAGCGCTACCGAGACTGCTGCTGCCACCGCTCCGTGAACTCTCGTCCTTCATTTCTCTCCAGAGTCGCCAGCGGAGGCAGATACTGGGAATTCTACCATAATCTATAATGCTCACACAACCACTGGCCGTACGTGGCCAATCGCTTTCGTCGACAGCTCGCTTACGTAAAAATTCTTTCCTTTACTCCCATTATGCAGCACGTATCGGGACGAACGACGATAAAATGTTCGGAGAATGCCTCCCGTTCAGCGTTCGTAGGAAGTTCGTCGAAGAACAACAATAGTTACAGTCGTCAGGAGCAAGCCTATTGCCAGTCTCTTATCGAAACACCCGCTAGAGCTGAGGGTAAACGGGAACTGATAAGGAATCACGTTGTATGTATCTTCACGAAAAAAATCAGCACGAAGTAGCAACACGAGGGCACAACAATAAGTGTAGATATGCAGCTAACCGAAACAACGAAGTATAATGGATGCCACCTAAATATTGTGAGAGGGAGAAAGACTGTAAAGCAAAGTTATAAGACATTGCCGGAGTAGAACAAGCGCGGACACACTGAGTCATGGTAATTGGCACTTCCATTGTATACAGCAAGTGCAATTCATTGTTCTCTATTACAGATCAACTGAAATCCTACACTACTGACTTCTGCTAGTTGGTATGATTGCACCTAGATGTTCGGCTGGTGTTTGCCAGCTGCCATCACTATCACAAACGACGTCAAAAAGAGGCGAACCAGAAACACCGTAAATTTGCTGGAGAACTCAACCAAGAGTTCGTTGATGACATCTCTCTACTCTTTCGGGAGTGGCGGTTGGGATGAGACTTGATTCTTTGAAACAACGGTTCGGCGGGTGGGGGAGAACGGGGCACAAGATAGCGCCCAAGCTGGCGTTCTTCCCATGGCCGTCGTGTCGTTACCCGCCGGCACGTCGAAGCAATAGACGGTCCCTTTACACTCCCTTGAGGGAGACAGAAAGTGAGGAGGAAAGGAAGGAACGCTGTGTTTGAGGGGACCGTAGATTAGACTCCAGTTGGTGTTAAGCGAGGAAGACGGGATGCATCCAGTCAAGCGTTGAAGTTGGAAATGAATGTAATAGATGCTGAAAATATGTAATGTTCCTCAGCTAGCTTGCACGCGCGTGCTTCAGCCTATCTGCAACCTCGATTCGCCTCGACTCGCGGCATGAGGCTGTCTAGTAAATGGCTGAACTTGCTTTGCTAAACGCATGCCTAAAGGGGGTTCAACATACGGACGCGGGGTGTATAGAGGGACGGAAGAGAAAGGAAATATAGGGGTCGTCGTGCTAAAGTTCTCATATACTGCTCTCGCTCTATCTTAGCTGTTTGGCCGTTGCATTCTGAACGCACTCGTGAAGCGTCATCGTTGAGAACAGAGGAAGACCTAAGTATGTAAACATGGATGCGATAATGATAGGACGTCGTCCAGGAAGAACGGGAAGCTTGAAGGCTTCATTGTCGCCACATTGTATACTGTTACATATAGATTCTTCAGGCAATTGTTGTATCTCCAATATCTGAAAACTAATATTATATAAATATAAAAAAATGATATATAAATCAAGAAATATAGTAAGTAATATCTACAGTAAGAATCGCATCGTATAGTTCATAGTTGTTGTCTTATGCTTACGGCCGTGCACAGTAATACAACGCCGAGAGAAGGATATATATATGTTTAGGCTGACAGGTATTACCAATCCATCTTCTGTCCATTTACTGTACATAAGAACTATGCTACCTCAACGTCAACTAAAAACAGCCTCTAGAACGCTTCCAAAATCGCTTCATATTTCTTTTTTTCCTTTGGTGTCGCTGTCAAAGGCACATATTGGGAGAATCCCAGTTTCTACTGCCACACTGCTGTCTACTGGCCTTTATCAAGTACTTATCTGACAGCTTTGTTGTCTGTTGCAGACTTCGGTCCACTGAGCCTACTCGGCAGGTTCATAAACTCTATGTATATTTCATTTTCGTTAACAGAGAACTGCTGTTCTCCTTATGTCAAGCAAATTGGTGAGGTTATTTCCCGTCCATGGATATAGGTTTTGTGCTGCATACCAACTTAGAGATAAGTATAGCCATCCCAAAAGATTCCCAAATTTCAGTTTGTGCTATGGCCAGTAGGAACGTTGGGCGAAATTTGCCTGTTTATGGGTCTGGACAGATCCAAAAAGAAATATATGCGAAAAACGCACGTCAATTTACTCGAGTGACCGATAGGCATGGAAGATGAAATCTCTGTGTAGAACAGCGTGTGGGCTTCGAAGCGCAAACAATTAATATCGTTGTTTATGCTATATTCTTCGACACACTAAAACCCTTCCTTTTATTATTTTCACTATTATATTTTAGTCCTTCAGTGATGCACTCTCCATGTTGACCCTAAATGGTCTTTAGGAAGAATTACTCTTACGAACAGGAGGCAGAATACTCATATATTGTAAATCTCAGCTTCTGTGCGGCAGCATGATGAGACGGATTTTTTCGAAATATTCAAGTCACACTTGAAGTCTTTTTGATACGTACTTTTACGGCGCATACAAATACCGTACTTAATGCTAGGTATTTCCGTAGCCAATGGTATAGAAAAATGAGATGTCGTTCAAATAAATCGCACTTGTCGCGGGGCGAGTGCATCATCAATGCAATTGAATGGTGTCCTGCATGTCTACCTGTTTTCCCGGAAAGGTACGATATGGTTGCGACTCCAGCCTGGGCTCGTGCAATCCCGCAACAGCGCCGTGTTACCTTGGGTTTGAAAGAGAAGCCTGTTGACAAATGTGCACCCAGGAACATCTGCGAAATGGTACAGAGAATCGTTTTGAAGACAGGCGTCGAAACGCAAGCAATAGCCAAAATCGACGCATCACTGTAACACGTAACAAAGGATCCTTGCGGATCTAAGGTTTCTGATGGTGCCCGGCTTGCAGCGGGGGGAGGGTTAGAACGACGGCTGTTGAAAAAACGCAACAGGAGGGTTCTCGCCTGCTCGAGATCATCGTTAGACTTGATATAGGAGCAGATGTTCCTGGGTACGCATTCGTCAACGGGCTCCTGCATCAAATCGAATGAAACAGGTCTGTTGCAGATCGCACGAGCGTAAACTGAAGCAATATTGTCATGTAGGCATCCTATATCGACTACGACATTTTTCCTAACGTCTGCACCGATTGAAAAGAACTTGCAATTAGAGAGGCAAGCAGATGCAGAGAACACCGAAGTGGATCTGCTCAAGCGTCAATGGGCAAGAAAAGATTCGGAAAAAGATTCGGTTTGATCGTATGAATCAGACCTGGACAAACTAAAGTGTAGATAGCCTTAAACCAAACGAAATAGCGGATGGCTATAATGCGGCTAAGTGTTGCAGCGCGTACCAATGTTATACTTATTTCTAGATATTTCCGTTACTATCGGTATAAAAAAGACGAGTTGTCGCTCAGGTAAATCGCCGCTATCCTGGTACCGGTGCGTTGTTACTATTTCTAGTAAAAATCAAAGTTGTTGTGCTTTGACGTTACGCGAACGGTTGTTATTGGTGTGAATATGTGATACAAAGTGTTTTTAGAATGAATGAAAACTGATATTTGTTAGGTAAAAAGTTGATCTTAGTCATTATGTAGACGTTTCTTTAGAGTTCTCTAAGGACCTACTAGCAACAGTAACGTAGAAGGATTATCTGTTATAATAAAATTATGACTGCTTAAGCCGAGTGCTCTGACTAGCAAAATTTAATCAAGGTCAATTTTAGTGTAAGAGGAAAGCGTAAAACAATAAATCTCTTTCTGTTCTTGTGGCCAACCTCAATTAACAAATATCTACAATTCACTAATATTGACGGTTTCAGTTGTGGCTCACCAATTTACCGCATCCGTGTTCGACGCGTACGCTGTGCGGGGTAATTCAGCTCTTTTACGGTGTCACGTGGCTACCAATGTCCGCGAATTCGTTAGGGTGTCTTCGTGGACGCGACAGGATGGAGTGACAGTCGGCACTCTCGGCGACACAGGTCAGCATTTATGATAAAAACCTTTCTAGGCCGCCTATAATATATAAGCAGGTTGCGGGAATTTAGAATTCTCGGTGCCTTCTTTAGAGATCTTGACGCTTGAGCTCGTTTGAGCGCGTCGATTTCCTATGCGCGTACATTATCTAAATGTAGTAATCATATAAATATGCTGTGTATAACTTTTATATATATATATATATATGAATGAAAAACGCCGTTTATGCGAACCTGAAGCTGGTCCTATGAATTCGCAGATAGTACCAATTTGCCGCACTAGGATCTAGCTTTGCTTTGTCAATACCTGCACGGTTGGTAACGGCTCTTTTAGTCGGGAGATCTAAGTCGTCATATTTTGACCCTCATCTTTTCCTTTACTATGATAGATACTAAGCTGTTGATACCAAGACACTGTACGTGGTTTAGTAGACTTGACGCTTTAATTCGTTTTTGTCCGCCACCACGTTAAGGCAGCATCCGCACATAGGACTGTCGGAGATATCAGACGGCCTTCGGCCTTCCTATCCTTGTCATCGACTTTGACGGCGCTCTAGTCGGTTTTGCGTCCCCTAGCGCACGCGGTTCCTTCTCCGTCGACTAGAGGCGGCGTTGATGACAGAGAAAGACGTGGAAAGCAGCTGGGAGTTAGCTGGGTGGGCTGGCTGGCTAGCTAACGATATGGCCCGCCAGAGCATGATAGATAGGTTCTACGCGTGTCTTGCATTTTGCTGATAGGCGTAATAATTAGTAACGCGAAAAGACTGTGCCAGTGCGTGCTTCTACGACTTCTACTGAGGCCCGGCAAAGCAACGAGGACCGAACAACGATAGGGGCATTTACAGCGACTACCCTGGCAAAAGAGCCGATGCACTGAGTTGGCAGTATGTGATATGGCAGCCAGTGGTACTGGCTGGACGAGGGCAATGAATAAAATCTACTAATATTAGGGAAAGCCAGGGAGGCGTCATGGCGCAGGTCCAAATAAGCCAGTAACAACCCATTGATAGAAACATGTAAACAGCAGCGGCGGCTAGTCTGCAACATAAGTCCGACGCGCTTGACCTCGGACAAGCACGGCTCATGGGCAGCGATATTGTTCTCCGACATTCATAAAATTGAATATACAATTCAAATATAATAAAACTTATGTGGTATTGAATAGTACTATAGATGCGTATGAAATATTCACGGATTGACCGAATAACTAAAGACCCTTTTCTTATCAATTGACACTATTCTACCCAGAGACTCACGTATAAATAGGTTAATTCATTGTATTGTATAACGGTACTCCACCCCGCCATTTGTAGCTAACTAACGTTGATTTTTTATTGTTGTTGCGTATCAATCACGTCCGTTCCCTTCTCGACGAACGTCTTCTGCCGATTCACACATGTACTAACGTCATACGACCACGTCAACTGATTACGTTTCGGCTCGTTATACGATGGTGTCCTTTCTGCTAATTGTTTTAACTGCGGGTATCATGTACAAATGTTTGTACAACGCCGATACCATGGTGCCGATCGTTCACGTTGCCGCCACCGGCCAACGGCTATGGTTTCCGATGGATGTTTCATGTCGTAGGGTTAGATAAGCGGTACGTGATGTTATCCTCAGGGGAACTACTTATCCGATTGGCAAAACCGGCGGATTCGGCGCACTCCTTCAAATGTACCTTACACAACGTATTGACAGGACAAAGCACCGTTAGTCAAAATGGTGGCAAAATCATTGTTACAGGTGAGTTCTATGTAAGGTTTACATCCATTGTAGTTGAGCGCAATGATTTCGGATAGCGGACACTGACTTATCCGTATGATTGCTCATGTTCTATAGACGACTTATATGATATGAAAGATCCCATATGTTTTTAATAGTTTTACGAATACTATTGCAAGCAAAAAGTACATATTTTTGCTTCGTTCCTTCTGGCGAGGATTTAACTTTTCGTCGAGGTCAAGTCCAGTCGTTGAGATATCCATTCTTGCTTCACTGGAATGATATGATTCGACCGCTGTTCGCCGGTAGCTAACTATGTAAAAGCTAGACGTAAAAAGCAATTACTAATCTTAATCTATCATCCAATTGTACCGGTGAAGCCGTATACCAATACGTAATTGGAAGGTGACCACCGGTCGGAGTCTAGCTATGACGATTAAATCCCATTGTAGGTTTGTTATAAGCTCTGCTATTTAGGAAATTTAAGCGAATTATACCGATAGAAGGCGCGAGATACTTTATTTTCCGAAGTAAACTTATATTTCATCCAGTTGTTTTTAGTGAGCTACTACTGATCAACGACGGCGGTTGTGCCTACTTAGGTCCCACTTGCGTCGTTTCCGGGGCTTTTGCTAAAAAAAAGAAGTACTTCAGTACTGAGGTGTGGCAGATTGCATTTAGCTAAATGGTGCTCTTGGACCATTGTACGTAGACCAATCGTGCTTACCATTTTTCTAAATGCAAGTCGTACTTGAAGAATAAACGCATCAGTATTCACTAGCGGAAGATGATTTACTTAGACAAAGAATTGCAGTTTCCGGTTTACGCTAAGTACCAGCTGTCGTAATTAAATTTCGAGGCTACCGAAGAAAAATAGGCAAGACATTTTACAGCAAGAATGATAATCTTATCCTATGATAAAATTTTCGATAGAGATCAGTTCGCCCAAAGACCGAGAATAAAATCTTGGCTGGCCAAACGGCTTCTTAAATGAATTCTATAATCAGTACCATTGACTGTATAATACTCATGGTACAATAAAAAGGAAACGAGAAAACATTGCCCCCCATTTTAATGATGATGAAGTATTGTAAACCTAGGTACTACACATATTTAAACGTTAGTAGCCACAAACAGCAGCATGAACATGAATTGCCCTATAGTGATACGAACTAAACTAAAAGACACGCAGGGACTGACTTACACTCATCCAAAGCTAACCCTTGCCATTTTCACTTAATACTAGTACCACTATAGTAATAATAATAAAACTATTTAGAAAAAACTAGGTTTCCACATACTCTGGGCTAAGGTTTATCAGCTAGCTACCTGTTGGTCACTATGGTTCATAGATGTTGATAGGACAGCATGATCGTATCCATAGGAAACTTTGCTGCGATAATAAACTATTATCAACAAGCAGCTGGTTAACGTAACGCTTACAACCCGATCGATATCACAGCGAGGGCATTGCTCGTCGATGCAGTTTCCTAGCCTGAGACTTGTTGCAGATGAGGCTATGCCAACGTCTATGGACTAGTAGGTATCACCGGGAAACAGGAATGCGGCTCAATATGACATTCAGGACGCCTCGGTAGCAATGTCTGTGGCGTACTTCGAAACGTTTACAACGATGCTTGGTTCGTTGGGTACCTTCCCTACCTTTATCGCTGCCAACGCTGCTGCCGTCTCCAGGTCGTCGCTAGGCCACCAGTAGGCCACTAGTGGCTGGGTCGGCATGCCAGCAGGCGAACTAACGAAAACTGCAGTCAGTTAGTAAGCGGCTGGTGATACACCATAGATTCCTCGGTGGCAGCGGTGATGGATAGCAGACGCTACAGGGGGAGAAAGAAGAACAAGCTCTCTAAACCAGATATTGAGATTGAAGATCGACAACCGGCGCTGCTGCTGCTACTACATAAGAAACGTCGTCGCTTCGCGGGTACAACAATTTGATCAATAGCGGAGCAACGACGAAGCGAACAGATGGGGCAGACGTTCACCATTTTAGTGGTGATAGATAGATAGAGCGATACATACCGTGATGGAAACACCACTGTAGCAGCCGATGGTGGGGTCGTCGACTAGTTCCGCATTGATACTGGCAAGGAGGCACTGACGTGGATATTATGGTCGCAACTCAAGTTGGTGAATTTGTGCCATCAATAAGCGATGTTTGATATTTTGCGATATTTTGATTTAGGCTTACATATCTAGCATGGTGTTATTCTGACGTTCTGCCATTGACCACGACTGTGTAAGGTCTGCTTTAAAACATAATCAGGCAAATATACAAATACAACATCTACAAAACGTCGATAGGCTGCTATTTCTTAAATCTTAAATGTTTTCTGTACCTATTCATTATTCTAATTAAATTAATTACTAAAAATAATGTTCCAATAATTACATGTTATCCTGTTCCATAATTTAAAGTAAACACAGTTTGACTATACTCTAGTCACTGTAAAAAAGAAGAAAAATAACTAATATTAGAATAAAGAAATGATATAACTTTTTTTTAAATAAATAACTTTTTTTTCTATTATTCATAATTCTATAATGTGATCAAGGAGTAGTAGTAAAACCCGATGTTAGAAAAATACTAGCTGGAAATATATTAGTAGGTTAGGTCAAAACAGTTTAGGTTCGGACATAAACACACTTCGGTTCGTTTCATGTCGTGCTAGAAGACAGCCGTCTGTCTGATGTAATGGCTGACAGCAATACCGGACGTAAAATTCATATGTCGTCTTAAAAAATGGTTTATCGCAGTTGTATGCACGTACATCTACATATTGACGGTATTATTATTTCTATTGTTTTTATTTTCGTTATCGTAGTAAACGGTTGGATATATTTTTAGCTTCCCATCAATATAAGGCATTGAAATTATTAAAAGTCCAACTAATACGCTAATCTTGTTCTACTTATATATTTTGCACAGAGGCAAATGGGGTGATTCCAGTGAAGATTACAGAATATCGGAGCAGTGTACACGTTGAGGAGGGTGACAGAGCGTACTTACCTTGTATCAGCCAAGGGCATCCAACACCGACATCAAACTGGTACCGCACTGATAGCACAGGTAAGTCGATAACACCAAAGTTCCCTCAGGGCCGAAAAATACCGGTGATTAGAGGCAAGCCACAATTGTCAATGTGTCGATTACCTCCAAGCTTTCATAGTCTCATAAAGAACTTGCCTATTAGCGAAAAGCTGATACTGTAAAAACTGAAAAAAAAACAATCCACTTTTCATGGATATCTTATGCTGATGTTACGAATGCTATTCGCATGGTCTATGACGCTAGCACAGATACGTACTCTTACGAATTGACGCCACACAAAAAGGATATGCCATCCTTTGCCTGAAAAATGCTTGGCTGTACATGTGTTTTGCTGCTGCTTCTGCTGCTGCTAATATTAATTCCGCTGATGGAAGGCAGCCGGAAAGCCAACTAAGGCTAGCAAACCCCAGAACGTGCGCGTTTTTTGTTTAAATGGTGTGAGCATTCGTAAGTGCGTGTTTATATCTAAAAGCGTATGCTAATATGTTTATGTATTTCTGTTTATGCATATGCTACATGAACGTGGCGCCTATTGGCCTCGTCACAACAGTCTTTTCGTGTCGGTCAAAAAAGTTGCCTTACAAACCCTACGGCCGCCAACCGTGGGAGCACCAAAGGAGTTCAACTTTAGTAGAACGAGAAAAAGACGAGACAGGACGTCAAGTCTTTACCATTGGAACTAGTGTGCCTGGTACATGGTAGAATGGTGGGTTATATTTCTATTGTTAAATGGAGGCAGATACTTTGGGAGGGGTACTCACGGTAGTTGAAGGGACCGCGGTCTGGGTGACCACGCAGGCAACGACATGGACCGAGAAGGAGCCAAATAGGGCGCTGATAATGGACGTACATTTAGTGACTTTGCCTGTAGCCATGGTTGCAGTTCTAGCAGCAGCAGAAGTGGTCATGGCGGTAGCGACTGGCAATGGCGCTGCTACCAGCTAATCACGCTGAGGCAAGCCTCGATTTCTTACTTAATGGTAGTGGGCAGTGCTGCTAGCGCTGGCCTGAAACAGAACGTAAAAAGCGGCAGGCCACCCGCCTGCTCGTTTTCGAGAATCGAAGCGGCAGCAACAGTGGCAGATGTAAGCCCGCGGAGAATGTATGTAGCGCGAGGATGGACTTAACAGCAGCAGGACCGAGGCAAAGCTCTGTAGCTATCCTTACCCCTATAGAAGCAGCGGCGGCGCCAGTCGTGGTCACAAGTGGCGTGACTTCGTACAATGAGAAACGAACGGTAAAGTGGCTGACCGCCGAGACCGAGGGGAACTGACCGACTAAAGACACAGAAGAGCAAGGCGCTGGCAAAAAGAAACCAGCGAAGTATTGGGGGCTCGCACAGGCAGCAGCAGCACGACTAATGCTGTATAGCGTCCGAGAAATAGATGTGGAACAGGGATATAACGGTACGGTCGTCTAGCCTCTACGGCAGCCGCAACCAGAAGAAGGGTAAATGATCCCCAACTTCAATCATGAATGAGTGTTGGCCTCACCTGGTACACCCTGACCGCTGGGCGACTCCAACTGCCGACAACGAAGGTCGATGTGGGCGCGGCGAGCCCACTCAACGATCGCCAACTTGTGCCTCCTTGCACCTTTTGTGGCCTAGCGTGTGAATGAAAAGAAGTCCGCCATCTGCAGTCGTTACGCCCCACGTCAGCCAAAGAAGAAACAGCCAGAGAGGATGAAAGAGCAGAGGAAGGATAAGCACTTATATGCTCGTATGCGTATGTGTGAGTTTAGGTATAACAAGATATGGTGAGACTCACACGAGAGCCTAGGAGATGAAATGAGGACGGTGGAACGGGGAGGCAGAACTGTTTTGATGGCTCTCCGCGGCAGAGGTGCTAATATACATTTTGGCCTTACGGCCCACCGGGTCGAGCAGAAGCGGCCACTAGATCAGTTACGGAGGGAGCGGCCTTTGCCTTACGGCTCAACCCACCGCTTATTGTAGTACTAACAGCAGAAGTAGTGGTAACAGCTGCGAACGGTCCTCAGACGGCGACGGCTGTGGCAGCGACGAAGAAACAAATGATGGAGAAGGCCATACAAGTCAGATATGACCATGGCAGTGAACTAAAGACGAAAAAGACGGTGACGGAAGTCCCGGAAGGATGAAGATAAAGTGGAGGACCAACGGAAAAGCAGAGAAAAAAATGCGTGAAAGATCTCAAAGGCTTTTTTTTGCAACAAGGATGAACTGTTTAAGGTTTCTAACGGATTCTGTTTTTACCCACCGCTCCTTTTCCGCTTTTTCATAATATAATTATTACCTAAATTTAGGCAAAATATAGGAACGACTACAATCTAATAATCGTTTACTATCACAGCTGCTAGCAACACACGGTAATTCACAAGCAATACATTATTTTTTTTTGTAGGTGCCCTCAGTCCCGTATTGCCATCGGACCGTTTTCAACTTCTCGAAGGTGTACTGATAATATCGTCTTCGTCACCCAGTGATTCGGGCCGGTACGTCTGCATGGTCAACAACTCCGCGGGCGAAGAACGTGCCCAGAGCGACCTCTACGTTACTGTTCCGCTGATAGCGCGTGTCGAGCCCAATATCCAAGTAGTGGACGTTGGCCGGACAGCAAACATGTCATGCCGCATTAGCGGACAACCGGTCCACTCTGTTGTCTGGACAAAGGACGGCCAACCGCTCAGTAAAAGCCCACGCTTCAACCTGCTTACCACCGATATTTTGCAAGTGCTCGAAATTTCACCGGTGCATCGTCAGGACCGTGGAATGTACCAATGCCAAGTGGCTAACGCCAAAGATTCCGCACAGGGAACTGCCCAACTCATTATCGGAGGTAGGGAACCGCTCTTATTTTTTGAATATAGAAGTCAAATATATTTTTAAACCGTATAAGAGTTATATCACCATATATACTCGAGTCCCACACTATACATTACGTCATGGCATGTAGGAGATTGTTATACACGACGTTCATATCGGTTCAATCAAGCTGAACGTTCACTTTATTACGCAAAGTTCCCGCTTGTGCTTCGCAGAAGCTTTTGTTTGTTCGCAGAAGCTACAGGAGTCGATACTACCACTAGCTAAAAAATAAAATACTTTCATAAAACCGCCATTATAGCTTCTCAATGGGTCAATGATCGACCATGCACTGAAGGTTTGGTCAAACCTAGATATTAATTCACTGCTGTCGCCAATCAGTTTCGTGAAGATCACCATTAGCAGCAAAAGTAGTACAGGGGATTTATGTCACGTTCAATAAAACAACGTGCGCGATCCAGCGACTCCATTCAGTGGACTCAGTAAGGCGGACGGTGCAGGTAAGCGAAGAAGACATGAGCCCCTCTTGCTGCTGTTACTGCAGTGAACTAACAATGGTGACCTAACTGATACTTCAAATCATCTTTTCCTCGTTGCGCACCGTTTTCTACTGCATGGTTCGGTATAATTCTTCTTCTAAAGAGCAAAGACAGCAGCTGCAGCGATACCAACTCGTTCGAAGTGAGTCCGCTCCTGCTGCTGTTCTTAGCTCGCACAACAAAAAGGGCCTGTTAAAAAAGTTGTTGGCCCTTTCATCTTCGGCCGATTTAGTCAGAGGCTGTTGGGTCGGCGAGAGTCAGGTAAAATTGGTACTGCTCGACCCAGCTAAGGTAAGCCAAATTTAAGACAAGGATGACGAGTCACTGAAGTGGTTGGACAGCGTAGGCGCTGTGTTCAACAAGAGCGTACTTTGGGAGGCAAGGAATTAGGGCGCTAAAGCGGTGAACTCGGCCATGGTTAGCTCTAGGGGAAGAGCAACGTTGGATCTAATTAAGGAACTCCCTCAAGAAGTAACTGCAGCATTGTAAGGGACGCCAGGGTTCTCTTAGAGATCCTCGATGCTTTTCAGCATACCTGCATTGCCCGCGGTGCCAGCTGAATCTTTTCCGCGGATCAAGCCTCCCTTCCTGCGTACACCGCAAAACGGTAGACAGCTGGAGAAGACGCTGGTGGCTGGCGGCAGTAGCGCATGAGTAGAATGCGTGTCTGCGCAAAAAGCTCATCCACCATAAAGAGAGGCAGTAGCAGCAGGAATGGGTCGTTAAAGCGAGCGACACAATTTAGGCTGTTCATGGGGCCCGGACTCGTGGCCCTATAACAAGAGGTCACCTTCTAGCCTTGGAAGGAAAACAGCCATTGAGTGAGTCAACCCCTGCTGCCTTTTCCCCTATTCTCATCGTCAAAGAAGACCATCCCACTTGTTCCTATTCAAGCTGCTGCTGCCGTCGATACCAACTCTGCAAAATTCCTTGCCGTTTAGACCCACTCTCGGGTGGCTAACTCGACGAAACGCAAGACAAGGTAGAGCAAGTGAAAGAACGTGTAGCTAAAATTAAATCCTTCCGCGCCGACAGCACCTGCAGTGGTGGCGAGCACAGCGTTGATGATGCCGTGCAAATACGTTGTGGTCGTACGTAGTATACGCACGACCACCGTCTACCTGTCGGCTGTGAAACAACTGTCTGTTAGAAGTTATGAAGGGCAATTTTTGTATTGATGCCGTTAGTAAAAAACGCGGCGACGACGACGACGACTTTTCCTCGCGCTGCCTATCACTTTGCGCTGCGATTTATTAAATATCGTATGCCTTTATATAACTACCATAAGATTGCCTCACAAAATAATGAGTGGTTACGAGAATCAGAACACTGGTCAGCCAGCTCCAGGAAAAAAATCATGTTTTACAAAGTATCTGTAGTGGTCGCTAAAGCGTATTTAATGATTGCCGAGTCCCTTGCTTGAGCGTTGTCTGTACGATACTGGAGCGCCGAATCGAGACAATTGCTAAGCGTAAGCCATAGATATAATATAAAATAAACTCAAAAAAACACTATGTGGGTCATTAAGTTATATTGAGATGTATACGAAGCGTATTGTTGTTTAATTTTCAGAGGATGCACCCGTATTGGAGCACGCTTTCCGCGAGCTGACTCTTAAACCGGGCAGTATGGCATCGTTGAAATGCTCAGCCTCTGGAAACCCCCTACCCCAAATTACGTGGACATTGGATGGGCAGCCTGTACCAGAAGTCTATCACATTCGAATCGGTTAGTAGCGATCATTTTAGCGGAAATTCTTATTTATATATTCATCAGTTATGATATGTGATTGTTTAAGATTGCACGATTTTTTTGGCAACAAGGTTTTAGCACAAATACTCTCGCTCAAGGTGTAGAGCTGGTGGCGATATTAGTAGATCTTTCTGGATAGCTGCTTGAAAACAAGTAGCATTATGGTAAGAAATTAACTATGGTCTAACGTTAATGACCTCGCTTTGACTATCGACCTTCAACCTAACCAGCAAATCGGATTCAGTTTGATTCCCGTTTATTTTATATAGATGATACGGCGATTATCAGTAAAATGTTTGGCATGAGCCTTATCTAAAGTCAAGAACAAATAGCTTTCCCATAGCACACACGGAACATCGGTTGATTTTATTCCTGCCTTGGTTGGAAATCAAATCGTACTAAATTCGCTGATATTTATAAAAGCTTTGAAATCCTATTTTTTGGTTTATGGGTGCCTGAAACAATGTGTGACAGGTCTGCAGGAGCCATCGGTGCATCCCGGAGAGCTTAGTTATGGTTCTCGCACGTGCTTCTCTGCTTCTTTCACTCTGGCTGGGTTGACCTAAAACAATCAGTGACCTTATGTCCTCATCTGTCCTTATTTGTACGCATCAGCCGAGCCACAACTTCCCCCTTGACAAAAGCAAAAGCCAACATACCAAGCTTTTAATGACCGAGTCTTGAACTTATTATATTAGCTCAGCTTCTCTTGCCATGAGAGAAGGCACTCGAAGTTGGTTAATGAATTTTTATGTTTTCTTCCAAAGCACGAAATATGTACGCTTCTGCGGCTTCCATCGTCGTTTTCGTCTATATAAACCGCCCGAATTAGCAGCTGCCATGTGAGCAGGTTGCCCAACTAGGCCGTTAGATGCTCATTTCACACAGTCGGCTTATGGCTTTTTCTTCTCGGATCTTTTCGCTCAAATCATGTGCGTGCGTTCGTCCGCACGGCATTGTTGGGTTTTCTTTGCTATCCTATCTCATTGGCGTGCACTGACTTCCTTCGATCCCATACTAACCAAACCAAAGGATTCGAAATGACGGCTGAAAAGGAGGTCTTGTGAGGAGAATACGTTCTATTCCTTTAAGAGACCAAGAGTCGCAAAATTGTAAATGACGAAAGAGAGCATTTGAGATATAATGGGGGCAAGTAGAACTAGAACAAGGGGAAACTACAAGTTTAGCAGCAATCTCGGTTTTACATCTAACATTTGAATTAATTTGCAATTAGTTAGAAGCGTCAACCAAGGGTCCCACTGCGGGCTGCGAAAACCTCTACTTTTCGTTGATTTGAAATGTAAAATGCTTTTTCCTCTGGGCGACTTTTATCCCGTCGTTGTACTTTATATTCGCTTAGTTAGTTTTCCCTGTTTTTCCTGCTCATTCGCGATATTTGACAGAGTTAGTAGATAAGTAAGGAAGGAGGGCGTAAAGAGTAAAAATATGCAGAAGGAAGATCACTACCGTTGCAGAAAACAATGTTGAGTAAGTCAATTTGGACTAATGGGATAATAATAGTGGACTACAAGCGTCTGAGAGGAAACTTCATCGACAATTTATATTTCAAAAAGCGATGACTGAGTTCTATAATATCGGTTTTGTAGATTTGATTTGGAATACAACTTTGATTTGTAGGATAATTGGTTCATCGTCACCAATTGTTTGCTTACTATTCAACGCAGCTATTCTTGCTAAGAAAGGTGCCTGCGATTCCCTTCTGAAGTATGCTTGTACCACTCCAAGTAGCGTTCGTCCACGTACGGGGACTTAGCCGGACGTGAGTAGTCTTAAGATTTCTTTGGATCGCTACCATGCTGTTTTCCATAAAATTCAATCGAGCCTTGCCCATGGAGACGAACGCACCCTTGTAAATTTAAGCTCCGACGTATGATTTGCCAGCGAACACGTTTCAAATTTGAATATGATGTTGTTATAGACATCGCCGTGTGATCTGGACTCTTGCTGCATTTTTCGACGCTCAGCTAATCTTCAAAACCGACCCTTGGGTCGAAAATCCTGGGACTAGCCAATTCAAACTACTATCGATTGGATGTACAGCCAAAAAGAAATATCACACTATCGCTTATAAATAGTCGCTTCTCTAAGCCCGTTGACGGATTGACAAGTACGATACGTTGCTTCTATCCTAATACGCGTTCGTACTAATAATAATAAAGATTCGATTAAAACAACTGGTATCTATAACTTTGTTGTTCATTGTTAATTAATAGTGTTGACGCCCCAATATACTACCTGAATTATGTATACATATTAGATATTACTTATGTAACGTGTGAATTTCACAGAAATTTAGGAAATGATCACCATGAAAAGCAATGACTTTTGAACTATGATCTTCGTGAAGTTTCTTTCGATGCGCGAATAAACGCCTTAATCCATGGCTATATTGTGGCTGTCGAGGACACTCATAAGACAGTTACACCACGATTGAGAATCCACTGTGATGACTGCTTACAAGAACGGATCCTGGTTATTACCAAAAGGCTACAGGTCGCTGGCTTAGAACGACACCTCCTGCATAACACTGCAGAAAAGATAATCGCTGATCCCGTTTATTACTTCACAGCAAAAAAAAAAAAGTTGACTGATCCTTCGTAGAATACTCACCAAAAATGACAATGTTCGCAGTCAAGTTGGCTAGCCGCTGAAAATTGGGGATTAACTTCCATAGCCAAATCATACGCTGATTGCGTCTAAGACTGTCTCCCGCATCAAGAGCTTGATTCTTAGCGTTTCTTAGTTGAAAAAAAGCTAGATAGAATGTTAGCGATCCTACGACTCTTTTGTTACCCCCAAACGGAGATGGGGTAATCATAACTCTAGAATACAGCTCGCGTAACTTTCTACAAAAAAAAGCATTGCTCTATCTCGGGGAAGATGTTCGTTGATGGAGCAATTATTTTCAAGGCCAACATGTTCTCCCTAATGTACATCAAGGTCCAACATAATGTCCCTATTCATATGTTCCAACAAATCAGTTTTTTTGAATGATCGATGCATCGATCGCTACATGAACGGAAGACTAATCTACTGACGTTTAAGCGGTTCGACAGTTCAGTTTGAAAGGTAAGTTTTCCATTTGGTTGCCGAGTTTACTGCTTGCATCAGAAGTCGGGATTTCGTTTGACCCGTGTCCTGCCGTATACTGGAACTAAGCCATCCGAATTTTAGCATTTTGGTCCTTTTTACTATTTCAAGAAGAAATATGAGGTTCCGTATTACGATTATTCGTCTAACCTTTTGCTGGCTTTTCTTGCATAAATTAAAAACGTTCTTACCTTATTCAGCACAACAGCACACTAAGCAAAAATGGTTTTTTATGTGCTCTTTTGCCTCGCAGGTGATTACGTCTCTGGAGAACGATCTGTTCACAGCTACGTTAACATAACTGCCGTACGCGTGGAAGATGGGGGCGTTTATACGTGCGCAGCCCGAAACGGTGTTGGTCGCGCTGAGCATTCGGCAAGGTTGCAAGTGCATGGTAAACCGCATATTCGTGCAATGGCGCCGGTCACTGCACTTGCCGGACGAACCGTGCACGTGCATTGTCCTGCTGCTGGATACCCCCTTAAGAGCATTCATTGGATTAGAGGTACATTATAGTGATAAGGTCTTTTATAAGGCTAGAAATAAAAGACTTGCGGAAATTCGTTTTAGTTTGCATCAATAAATAGCTCAGTATAGTGGTACATAAAGGGCAGCATGGGTATCAGCATTGATTCATGCGACGGAACTTGTATTATAGCGTCTTTTTAGGATATATCGTACAAAATGCCTATCTTAGCATGTTAGCATCACTTGGAAGCCACCTGTAAACAGTAATTAACAGACCAAGCTTATAGGAACGTCAGTACAAAAGTTGCAGCTCGCAATGGGCACATTAAACTCGATTGTAGATTACTAATAAAGCCAGATTTATGTTTTCGAATTATTTTTCGGATTATTGAGATTAATCTCTTACGATAAAGCCTACAACTGTTTTATTTAATGCTGTTTGAATAGACCTTCGTGGCCTACTCGAGGCCGAGGTTCTCACACATTTGGGTTCTTTGCGAGAAACGGAAAAGATTTTTCTTCGAAAAGAAAAACGCTGTAGCCAATTCGGATCGGCTGTGTTTGTCCATAGAAGGCAGAGCGAACCTATAGCTTTGTGCCAATACCAGCTATACCCAATGTGCGCCTAACCACCCATCTTACTTTTGTCTCAATCGCCCTGTATCCCTCTTAATCTTTCGTTGCATCGATTGTGCGCCTTTCGTTCGCCTACTCGAGCGAGTACACAATAAACACTACAACACTGAAGTCGTTCTCTGGTCTCGCGACTGTTAAGGCTGCTGTTCGTCTATTAAATGGAGCCCATTGTATACGTCACCAAGAATGTTACATGCTCAAGCATGTCGGTAATGAAGAAAATAGGATAAGACAAAACATACAAATACAGCCTATCATATATGCACTCACTGCGCTCTACACACTGCAACGGATCAAACGATTACAGAGTAACACAACGATATCTCGCAGTGGTTGGCTATGGACAGGCCAACCAGAAACATCGCTAGCCCGATCCGTTAACGGTCGGCTGGCTGGTAAGCTATGGAAACGAAGCCCTCACGTTTAAAGTTGCTCCTATTGCGAAGGAGAAAAAGGCTTTTCCTTAAGGAAGGAAAGTTTTCTTTTTCCATGAGCGATTAAGGCGGGCTGTTGAGCAGGCAAGAGTATAGGCCATCGCCTTTATCGCCTTTGTGCCCGAGGCCACCTAACCACTGCTATCACCGCCATCACCACTAACGCGTGGATAGTCGCCGACTGCCTCTCCTGTAAACTGCTCAGAAAGAGCTATTGGTTAGGTAAGTGGCCTAGCGTTTTGGACCATCTCAACCGTGTCCGTGGTATGGGCGGTAAAGGCAGCGATGACTTTAGTGGAGTGCAAGTAAGTAGCAAAGACGAACTAAACATTCTAACCCAGTTCTACTAAAGTGACGAAACCCCGTAAGCAGTAGAATAGTTGCTCAACCACAGTTCCAAAGAAAAAGAAAGGCGAAGAGGATATGGCGCAACCGGGAAGGCGAAGAAACAGAAGTCCGAACGAGCGTGAAGTGGCAGAGTTCATTTCGGGCGACGTGAGCGGCCTGTCAACACACAGACACGCCACAACAGTCTTACGGGTACAGACTCGCTAGCTTGTGAAGACGGAAATAACAGCAAAGCTTAGATAGGAGCGAGAAAAATGCGCCTGGGGAGGCGGGCCGGATCCAAGTGGCCTTGGAGATGCCCATTCTCACTGTGTTCAGTGTCTTCAGGGGGAGGGACGAATATAGAACGAAAGGGCCCGTCACCGGCCAAGGCCGAGGTCGCCGACTCCTGTGCTGTCTGCACAACACGTCCTGCTGACTGAACAACTAACAGAACAGTCTGGTTGATCGTCTAGTACGATTGGCTGTTGCCAATTCAGCGAATGTCAGCTCTCTCTATTCTTTCATCTCAGTAAAATCGACTAAGGGTAACCCGTGGATGTCACGAGGTTGACATTCTCACCTCGAGCGACAGCTTCGTAGACGTAAGGGCAAGGCCACATAGGGCAGTTTATTTTAACAAGAGGGAGCACCGTCTACTAAGCACGGGCCCTGTGTATATCGCATTTACACTAGGGGAGTCGGTCTCGAAGAACCAGCTCGCATTGACTAAAGAATTTCGGACTAAGGATTTTCATCTGGCTTTATTGCTGAGGCTACGGGATGAGTATAGAAAGGGGTTTACCCTACATCACATAGCATTGTTAAACCATACCTAAACGAGGGCATTCGGAGAGCCACGGTGACGCGATGCCAGCAATTGTAATGACATGGCTATTGTGACGTGAAGGCTATACTATACAGCTTCTGCCTCATTTCTGCATAAGCAATAACGCACTATGCATGATCGTTAAGAGCGCTTTATCATATAAATCAAGCCCTCTGAAGCTAACATTGTATGACTTACCGCCACAAAGTCCGATTAGCGTTCGTAGGCGGAGAACGACTTATCCCTGCAGGTCAAACGGTCCATCCTGTTTAGGTAGGCAACTACGACTGGCAGAGCATTGCCTACTGGCAAATTAAAGCAAAATTTTATGTAGAAACAATTGATATAGAAAAGCCACCAGAAATTAAGCGTAGTGGAAATAGTAGTGTTGTGTTATTGTTTTCAGATAACCGTACATTGCCCCAGAATCATCGTCAAAAAACGTTTGACAATGGGACACTGGTAATAGCTGATGTAGAACGGCGGACTGACGACGGCCAGTATACCTGTGTCGTCACTGGAGATCACAATGTCGTCGTCTCAAAGCAGCTCAAGCTAACCGTTATGAGTTAGTATTTATTTTACGGCAGCGATTTTCTATTCCTTATTGTCTATATATCTGAGACTACTGCTTACCACCCCCCCACCCTCTTCCCCATATGAGAAAGATGTGAAGACGTTCTGTTAAGAAACATCCAGCTTTAACTTACCAATATTTTACTTTAATAATTTGTCCTTGTTTCATTCCAGTTCCGCCAATAGTAAACCCATTTACTTTCCCTGAAGACCTCACTCAAGGCAAGCGCGCCGGAGCGGCGTGCATTGTATCTGACGGCGATTTGCCCATCCGAATCGCGTGGCTAAAAGATGGCCAGCCCTTACCATCCAGTCTAAAAGCGTCTATTAGCGCGGCTAATGATTATACCTCGTTTCTCTCATTTACTTCTGTGGATCAGCTACACTCGGGCAATTATACTTGTGTAGCCACCAACCCGGCAGCAGCTTCGAATTATACCGCACCTATGGTCGTACAAGGTAACCCAAAATTGGAAAGAGCGTACGTCATTTAAGTTGTCCGATGTGAAGGTTTTACGTAGACTATTATATCCAACGGAAGCTTCAAGACGATGATATCAACCATTAGGTACAGGGTTACCTAGTGAAACATTGGCATTGCATTGGTGATGAGTATTCTTGTGTAAATATTAGCATTTCATACTATTTTAGTACCCCCAAGGTGGCTAACGGAGCCTCTGGATCGACATGCCATCGTTGGAGAGCCGATCGTCTTCGACTGTCAAGCGTCAGGTCACCCGCTACCAGTTATTCGTTGGAAAAAGCAACAAAGTTAGTATAAAACTCAACAGGAATAAAGCTGTCGTATCATTTTTTCACGTTTCCAGTTTTTTAACCATAATCCGGTATTATGATATGACATGATCCTGTTTAAATTGAAATACTCAAGCTAATAAAAAGATCTTTTTTTATTTCAAACTAGTTCTTATTTGAAAATAGTTAAACATATTCATTATGTATTGCATGGTGTTAGAGTTATAGCAAGTTCGTAGCAATATGAGTAATACCAGTTGAAATAAAAAGACAACTTGTGGATTTGGATGAATCACTTGTAGACTAAATTGAGTGAGACAAGCTAATTTCTAGACAAACACAGAACACGATTCTAAATAATGGCAAATTTATTCTATTTTGGTTAACAAACGACGCACCAGAGAGCGATTTCGCTGTGATTATTAGCAACGCTAACATTCAGATTCTCGAGAATGGATCGCTATCAATACGAGAGGTTTCGCGAGAAGACGCAGGCCCCTACATGTGTCAGGCCGTAAATGGAGTGGGACCAGGCATCTCTAAGGTCATCAATCTTGATGTGCATGGTAAGCGTCTGAAGACCGGGTGCTCACCCGATGTGCCTATGGGACCACTATGTCTTATCTCATGACACTGTTGTAGTTATTTGTGATCAGAAAAGTAAATAAAAGCCTCCTAGTGCTCTTCTAGTTCTAGGCCATTTTTAGCGTTACAGTCTTAATCAGACAGACCATCGAGTTCTTTTCCCATAATACAGAAGAAGCTGTTCCAATGAAGGCTGATTGGCCTTTCATCAAAACATAGCAAACCATAATGCATATTTGATCCGTGTAGGCTCCCTTTCGACAATTATTGTTATAAAGCACTGCAAAAGTTAGTCAGGTAGCCGACATGTCAGAAATATAGATGCTGCAAGATTCCTGCAGGCGTGGGATGTTAACGCAGAGTGTTTCACTGGTTAATCTATTTTGCAGTGGCGGCCCATTTCGAACGAAAGTTCCAGGCGCTCACTGTGCGGCGTGGTGATAGCTTCCAGCTAAATTGCCGAGCCATTGGAGAGCCACCGCTTGTTGTGACATGGACTAGGGATCGGCAACCTTTCAGTCCTAATCTTGAACCTCGATATGTAGTGCAGGAGCTGAATACAAAGGAAGTTCTTGAATACAAAATACACGTAGCGACCGCTGAGCGAAGGGATTCATCGCTTTTCAGCTGTTATGCCGAGAACGCCTTCGGAAGGGACGACACCAACTTTCAGGCGAGTTTACATCTTAATGCGGTGAAAAATATAGTTTTTTCTATAAGCAATGGTATTATTATTACTAGTGACTATAGTAAGTGGCTGTTTTTGCCATATTACGTATATATGAAACTTTGTACAATATTCTGCATAAGATACAATAATATTGTAAATAAACTCAACGTTCTTAGATATATATAGAGCTGTTTATAGCGACCGCAATAACAATTTGCCTGCCTTTTGCACGACAGGTGGTGGTCCAGGAACCTCCTGAAAAACCACGGGAAGTAGACGTAGCTTCAGTAAGCAGCCGTTCAGCTACGTTAACATGGCAACATCCATACAGTGGCAACAGCCCCATCATCCGATATATTCTTGAGTTCAAAAAATCCAAAGGTATAAGTCGCGTTATGTAAGAGCTAAACGCGAGCCGTATCGTAATCCTTTGATTTTTCTAACAACGTTTAGAATCACGGTAGCCCTGGTCGGGAGAATTGCTTTTGGTTCTGGCTCTAAAACGGAACGTGCCATTCACTTAACTAATTGACTCGTTTTATTAACTCTGTTTAGCGAGTTGGGAAATTGCGCAGGCGAGTACGGTTGAGACGGCGGAACCGCGCGTAGTCGTCACTTCGCTTCGACCAAAAAGCGAATACGAGATTCGACTGAAGGCCGAAAATGCGCTTGGCATGAGCGAACCCAGTCAGGCGGTCACTGTGACAACGGATGAAGAAGGTACGCCTCGAGACCCTGAAACTGTAGAAGGTCTCCAACTCATATTTGGTCCTTCGGAGAGACCGCGCTGACATGCGATACTGCAATAATACACCGCGGTCGGTGGCCAATGCAAATGTATGCTAATGCGGACGAAATGCACAAAAGAAACCGACAATGGTGGGCAGTTAGAGCGAGGAATAAACTGCGAAACAGGCCAAGGAAGTAAATTTTTTAGAAAGATGCACCTTTCCTTAAACAAAAAAAAAACCATTTTCACATATAATACGAAAAGGGCACAAATAAAACGTGTCTTGATATCCGAGATTATAAACATGCTGCGTAACGACGAGACAGAATTGGGGGTTAACCTTTGTGACGATGCTAAAACCACAAAGCATTTACTTATTTTAAATACAAGAAACTAACTTCCTAACCCAGTTTTGGGACTGAACATTTATAATCTACTTTCCATTTCAATGGTATAAAAATATGTTGCGTCTTTTTTAAATGTACAACGTGAAGAACAACGTGGGTAAAGAATTCTTTTATTGGCATAATGTGTCGGTGATGAATATGAATAGTCTTCATGTTTTTGTATCTCTTACGAGGCGCATATAACAGAGCTCAGTCTTGGCTTAGGAATTTCAACATGAATGTATAAAGCCAACACGCACGGCTACCGACCGTAATTTCAAAACGCTGAAGCCCAACAAAGGAGTACAGCTAAGTTAGGTACGCAAATGTAGCTTCTATAGCTAGTTGGACTGACAAAAATATTCTTTTTTTCATTTTCATCCGGAATATCCTGCTGAATCGGATTGCGCCCTTGAATCATATCGTGATAATCAGTAGAAGACGCAATGCTTGTAAGGTCTATAGAAGTTTAGATGGTGACGAGTTGAAATGGTTTTCACGCCTGACTCGCTCAATTGGTAGCCGACACAATTTCAGTATTATACATGTAACGTAATGTTTATCAAGCTTAGGTTGAAACATTCACATACAGACTATGCAGATATACGTTGTTTTTCTCTGTATTACAGCCCCAAATTCGGTACCACGCAACATAAAGATCAGTCCAATAGGATCCTCGAGCCTACACGTTATTTGGGACGTAAGTATCATGCCAGATTATTGATACGAGTTATCCAAATTAACAATACCCTTCGAATGGGTTATTACATGTGACAGAAGGAAGTTTAACGACGACGAGAACTTTGTGCGGAGTATAAATCGGATAAGCGTTTTGGGGTATGCCAGCTTATCATATACACATATACCTTATTTATACGCATATTTTGTAGGCACCTGAAAGCGGCGATGATGGTCCAGCAAGTGTGCAGGGCTATTACGTGGGCTATAAAGCGTCGGGTAAAGGTGGCGAGTCGTTTGCGTACAAAACGCTTGACGTGTCCGAACTTCCATCGGGACAGCCGCTTGAGACAAATATCCGTGAACTTAAGAAAAGCACCAAATATGTAGTGGTCGTACAAGCTTTCAATAGTAAAGGTGCCGGACCAGTGTCCGATGAAGTGTTAGCGCAAACACTCGAAATTGGTAAGTTTGTCACTTAGAGCATTTTTAGGTTTTGTACGTAGAGGAACTCTTTTCTTCTATATTGGTTGCCTTGCTACGAGCGAATAACAGTGACGGTAGTAAATGTGACCTGTTTATAATATTTTCGTTTGTACCTACACATTTATCTTGCGCGCGAACTTCAGATCCGCCCCCAGCCGCCAATCTAAAGCTGGTGTCTTCTACGTCTTCATCGGTTCATCTAGCCTGGAATATTGCCCGTGAGCAACCGATTAACGGTGAGTGAAGCCGAGCTATAATGACACCAATTAAGCTAATTTTATAAGTTGTCATATCTAAGCAATTACTGACCGTAATCGAAATCCATCTTACTGAACTATCGTAGCAGTAAGCAGTGGTGTTCTACGGATGCTTCATGATGTCGCTAAATTGATGCTTACTCTTTCAGGGTACACTGTATTTTATCGTGACACAAGTGGCAGCGGAGGTCCATGGCAGGAAAACTTCCTTCCTGCCGAAAAGGCTTCGCATATCGTACGAGGCCTTTCTTGTGGCCGGCCATATGTTTTCTATGTAGTCGCCCATAACGGGGCCGGAAAGGGGCCTCACAGCAACCATGTGCAAACTAAAACCGATGGCGCAAGTAGGTAAAACGAAAACACTTAGTTTGCTGGCTATTTTCCAGACAATACACTAAAAAAAGATACAATTAAACGCCCACCGAATTATTTGCAGCTCCAGTGGCACCGACATCAATACGGGAGTTTCTATCGTCGAACACTACATGCATCTCGGTCGATTTGTCCTCATGGAAAAGTGGCGGCTGTCCTATCTCCACGTTCGTCCTTCACTACCGGTTGGAAGGAGACTCCGACTGGACTAACCCGGGATCTAGGTAAGTAAAAAGAGCATTTGGAAACCGCACATTGCTTTGTACGTGTAAAGATGTTCATATTTATCGCGTTACGACTTATCAACATACAATTGTAGTGGATGACATGATCTAGGAAATACGGTCAATAAAGGAAGCAATGCTTCTAATTTTATCGTTCTCCACATTTTTTGAAAATTACAAGTTCACAATGTAGCAGAGAGTGCTGCTTCTTTTCTGTGTAATTACAGCTCCTCTAACTTATTTTTAAAAGATTAAGGTTGTCCATTTGTAGACTGAACATGCTTTCTGTTTCACTATTTTTTAGTATGAATACAAAATTTTTATTATCAAGAATATGATGAAAGAATAACCCAGTGACAGCACCTATAAACACCGAAGGATTCGTCTTCAAGCGAGTTTTAAACGCTCAACGATAACCAAACGAATTTGAAACCTTCAAAAATACACTTATGTATTTCTAATATAAACATGTAACATAATGATAAATTACTTTGTACATAGCGCTCCTTGGGACCCGTCATAATCAAAAAAAAATCTATTAGTATAACTTACTCCACTAAAATAACCAAAAGAAACGCTTAATCTACGTTACAGGTTGCCTATTTCGCAGGCCCTTTTTACTCACACATGGCGTTCCTTGAGAGCTGCTGTAATCATCTAAAAACCATTATTATGATTTACTACCTTAATATAGCAAAAAAAGGGCACAACCCACGTTGCAGGTTGCTTATTTCGCAGGCCCTCTCCATTTAGAAGTGTTAATAGCTGTACAAGTGCCTTTAATATGAAACATTGTCCATCTTTGTACGTAAAGTTGCGTCCTTGTATAAATCAGCGTACATGACAAAACGAGACGCAGTATCTATTTTCTAGGCCTCCTTTTCTGCGAGCTTTCTTCCCTAGCTAGAGTAGTAATGGTCGTACAGGGGCTCCTATTATATAGGAGCGTCAGTCTTTGTGCATAAAGTTCCGTTTTTTATATATGTTCAGTTAGGTAGCAACATTACTAGAAAAGACTATGTACCACTCTGGAACAGAGGGACGTCGAGCGAGATTCTAGGGCCATGGGAGTTGTTGAAAGGCTTTTGTCGAGGTGATCGTCAATAAATGGCCAACTAGATGTTTCTGTCCGCCAAACTTGTGCAGGGTATTACGAAGCGGAAACGCAGTTGGAAACCAGTTCGTTAGTGAGTTTGCGAGGATTGGCCTTAGAGCCATAAAGCCAGTTACGGCCATGAAGTTCTATGACAACTACAGCCGTAGGTGTAGTGAACCAAACTCATCCAAAGAATTCCCTAGTTCATTGTTGCTTTCCGCGTGACCACCCGTGTAGGATAACTCTGCTGACGGCAAGCTTTTACACAAAATTCACGGACGATTGCACTGAAGGAAATTTCTACAGGTCAGCTCTACAAGCCAAAGGGCTCAAATTATTGTTTTGCAGATCTCGCCCTTTCACGCCTCCGGGTGCTTGTCATACGGCGGTCTAGTATCCTTTGCCGCAATACCTATTCTCTACTTGCTAAGACGTTTCATTGGCAACATTGGTATTGGCGCCGAATGCTCTATAAAATATCGAAATTATTTAGGAGTATCTTGAAGCGAATCAGAAATTTCCCCGAATATTCTTTCGGGATTTTTCCTTAAAGGGTATGCGGACTTTTGTAGAACACTAGAATTACGTTTTTTTCTTTTTCTATTGTTCAGACATTGTAAAGGAAGAATATTAGGGCAAGAAACTAAGAAGTCCGCACTAAGCTAAACCCGATGGCTTCTCTCACCAGCAGCCCAAGGTCTTTTTTTCGCGAACTCCACTCCCAGTTCTCGCTGCCACGAGGGATCGAAAATCAAGTCAGCTTTATGAAGCACAAAATGACTAACAACGTCATAGAAAGAAAGAGGTGCTGCTGGACTCTTGCTGGCATCAGCCAACGGTTTTCGACTCAACGGTAGCTGTTGCAGTAGCAGCAGGAATCGCTGCGATACTGATGGCCGAACTGGAGGTCCGTTGCGTGGAGAAATTCGTTTACTTAGTTTTTTATTCGAAAAGGCTAGACAGAGAGGCCCCGTTCGTTTCACTCCATTCCAAAGTACCGCCCCTCTCTTCCGTCTCCTATCATGTCGGCTCTCCGTTAGTCAGGAGATCGGGTTTCAACGAATCCCGATCCGAGCGTATCGGATGTTTCTTTACCAGCGGCCACCACTCTGGGCTGGACCAGGACAAGCAAGGCAAAGGCAGGCCTATCTGAGCCTGGCTTTCTTTCTCATTGTAGTTCCTTTCTAGTTGCCCTACTCACTAGCCTCTGGGCCAGCTCCTCTAACTCTCAACATACACAAACTGAACTCCAGCTCTGCTTTTCTACTTGACTTCCTCTACTCGGCTAGCAAACGAGTGGCCGACGGTTGGGCAGCCGCCACTGCCACCACCTTCGTAATTGTAGGGATCTCGATTTTCAATCGCCCATTTTATTGCGAAACCGAAATCCAGCGTCGAAGAGAGAACGAGAGCAAGACTTTCACCATTTTTACTGTATCTTCTGCGAGTAGCCTCTGGGTGGAAGCGGTAGCAATGGGAGTCTGAACGAATAGTGGGGTCTGATGCTGACGGTACTGATCAGCCGTTAGCTATGTTTCCAATGCAGCAAGTAAAGAAACGAAACCAAGCAGACTAAACTGGACGAAACCAGCGGAGGCCCGTCTGTGGCCAACAGCCAGTGACCCGCAGTTGTGTAAAGAGAAAATCGCAGGCGGGCTAGACCTCCGGACTGCTTTGAGTAGTAGTAGACTTTCTGACTTTCAGTGAGCATAGTAAGCCGAGCAAGCAGCCCATGGGTCCACAAACGATTTCAAAGATGTTCCTCCAAATTAGCTTGGCGTCGCCGTTTGTTCTTCCATCTTTCATGGACACAAAATTGTTTTCGGCATAATCGTTTACCTTTACCAAACCACCAGTATAACCGCAGCGGCTAACTAACTATAACGATCACCGCAACGACGGTAGCAGTAGCCAAACGGAGCAGTTAGCATAGATGGAATAGCTTATAGCGTTGGATGGTATCAAAAGAAACAGACACGCTGTTTTGTTAGCCTTGACGAGTGGGATGGTCCTAGGATGTTTTGCAAACAGGAGAATATTTCTGGACGCTTGCATGTTAGAACTTACAAACAACGATAGCATGCGTTTTTTTTTTTCATTGACTTTTGCCTTTTTTTTTGCTATTTCATTGATGTTTCATTTGCAGAGCTTTTGATGCCTCATCCAGCTCAACGACTCAGCACCCAGTGACCCTGTGCTCACTTGCGCACGCCACGTGGTACACTCTGTTAGTTGCTGCCCACAACGAGGCGGGTGCTACGGAAACCGAGTATCCATTCTCAACACTTACTCTACAAGGAGGTAAATCTACCGAAATCCATGTCGTGCACTGCATCTTCAGAGAAGTGGATTCGTCTTTGTTAGCCGGTGGTTATTGGGTATATGTTGTGCCTGCTACCGTCTAGTCAATAGTTAAATAGCTGATGATGTATGACGAAGATGTTCGAAGTTACTAGCTTTTAATTTTCACCTCTAACTTATGCAGCTGCAAAAAGCGATCTATAGTACTTACCCCATTTGCGTTTTTTGCGCACTACTGTCAGTCGGCATTCTTGGAAATATTTACGTACGTTGTATAACGTTTCATTATTTCTGCCCAGCATTATTTGAGCCACTGCGGTAGTTAATCGGACATCTATAGCATTAACTGCTTTTGCCTGCTTAATGTTACCAACTGGCCGATAGCGGGTAAACTCACATAGTCTTAGATTTTGCGTAGCTAGTCGCTTCTTCCAAGAGCGTTATAAGACGCAGAAGGTGTCTCGTCACTGCCAATGGACTAGTGGCGTGTCTACTTCACATATCAAATAATAGCTATACCGGCAGCGCAGTCAGCCGGCTCAATGTTAACCCCATGTGCTTGCTTTACGACACCCTGTCTCCCGTCCTGCTTGCTGCAGCAGTATATGCTCGCCGACATCCTTCTTAAGCCTTCACGACCCCTCATCAACGGGAAATCATCAAGGCAGTACGGGGACAACGTTGTTTTGTCGCTGGGCGAAAGCTGGATCCCGCTGGCTGTTGGCTACTCCGCTTTCTGGGGTCAAACAGCAGTGCCCAGCTGGTAGAGTGTTCCCGGTCGGCCAAGATCTCATCGGATAACATGTACAACAAAAGGGCCACCGTGAGATTACCAGGTCATTGGGCGAATGCGGCAAAGCTAATTGCAGAGGGCACATGAAACCAGCTGCGGAGGAAAGCGTTAAAAGCCCTTTGCGTGACTGCCACGTACAAAAGAAAGAGACAGTGTCAAAAAATCATCGGACGACCAAATGTAGCAATATCTTTTCTTTTATATGTGCAATTAGGCGGTAGAAGATAGTTTAGTCAGGCTTCTGTCTTATACATACACCTGATAGCACAGAGCAAATAGGATTCTCTTTATTTAATAACAAGAATATATTTCTGTGGGAAATCACTTATACAATATGTATAGGATACTATATAAAGAAGATACTACAGAAGAAGAATGTATTGTCTTTAAAAGAGTTTTTCTTAATTCTTCTCAAAGATAGTTAAATAACTGATAGAAGCTGAGACATTTCAATAAACTCTGCCAAGTGTCCTCAACGATTTGCGAGTGCAACAGCTACGTACTCCTGCAAAGGGGCTCTGTTGTTCAAAGGGGTTGTCCCATTAGACACCAAGATATGTGCAATCTTAGTGTCTAATAAGACAAGTGGATGCCTTCTCTTCTATTTGTTTCAGGGACAATTCCACCTCCGCATTCAACGAGGGATAGATCGCCTCCATATGGATCAGTGACGTCTTTAATACTGCCATTCATTGTCAGCCTTGTTCTTCTAGTGACGGCAGCTGTAGGAGCATGCTTTTGGTTCGGACGGATGAGAGGATCAAGGGGGTGCCACCCTAGGGACCAGGGTAAGAGGATTCACATGCGCTTCTAGCCAAACTATAGCTAAGCGCAGAATCTTAGCTTATTTCTTAAGGTTTGACGCTGTTGGCTTTAATTAGAGCTCGGATATGTCATATTAATTTTTCGATGTAGCATATCTGATGTTTCAAAGCCTTCTCCGAATTACAAGTTCTGGTGTTACAGTTTAAGGCAAATGTAAACAATTCGAAAATTATTCGACGCTAAGAAATTGGGATTTTTTTCCTTATTTCCGTTCTACTACTACCGTTTAGCATAGATACCATAGATATTTTTATACTCTGTATATATGAGGTTTGTTTTTGATTTGTTATTAGGTGACAGCTCCAAATGTTTGCAGCATTGCAATCAGGATACTCTTCCGATGGCGGTTTGGGAAAAGATGGAAGCAAACAAGCATGCTTCGATGCAGTATATGCAGAGTCCGTGCCACGGTCAGGGGACTATTCGCCGAGCGCCTGGCGACGCAAGCAGGGGTTTCTATGGAGGAGATACTCTGGGCCCCGGGGGCGTTGGAATAGGCATCCCAAGAGAGTGGCGAGGCGATGAACACACTTACGACGTGCCCTTTCACCGGCAGCAGATGCCTGGTCACCACCAGGGTACACTACACCATGGTGTGACGATGCACCACCAAAACCAGGCTGGCCAAGGCCAGTACCAAATGGCCGGGCAACTGCCGGCGCAAAATAGCAATCAACTTAATCACGTTTGTGATACTGGTAAGTGTGTGCGAGGAAAGATGATATATGAAGTAATTAATTTGTCTTTATTATATTATATACATCATACCATATTCTATGTATATAAAGAAGGAATCCTTCAGTATTGTATGAATAGAGTTTGATTCGAGTAACGTAATTATTGTGCCTGAGTGTTCTCACTACCATCAAAGATATTTAACTGTTTAACAGTACGCCATTTAGAAAACGATACGTCGGAGTGGTAGTCAACTATTAAATCATCGTCTCCCGTAGTTAGAGTTTGTGTTTATTTCTTTTATCTTCTGTATCCATTCATTTATAAATAAGACGTCTATCACTGTTTGATCAGGCACATTCTTATAGACAGGATTGAAGCTTCTAAAGATTAACACCTTTCCGCCGTCGGTAGTCCAGCATGCATAGTACGCTGCATGATGCAATGATTTCTTTCCTGAGCCCAGATTAGTTTTTCTAGGCAAATGACTTAATTTACTTGATTGCAGCCTTTTGTTTATACCTTTCGAAGCCAACTTATATGGGGCGTTGTAGGATGAGAAAGAAAGCTTTGACTCCATCGAAATTAATCAGATATAGTAAACTACATGCTGCTTACCGTTAAGCAACTATGTGCAAATGGGGAAGTTAGACTGAACGACACAGCTACTCCGTCTGCTATTTTTTAGCTGAAAATATCATTTTATGGATCAATATGCTTTGTCACTGAACAGGTGTCTCTATTTAAATGCATGTGTGCATAAATATGACTCATTCTGTTTTTTCTAGCCGAGGTGGTGTTGATTGGAGGAAATGGTGAGGAACTCCGGCATCCCGCATACCTCTATTCCAAGCCAAAAAGGAAATCCTCAGGTGGCGGCTGGGGCTCACCTTCACTAGGGGGATCCCTAGGAGGCTCGTTACTAATCGGCGGTGCCGAGGGAGGATCAGGATCGCCCTCGCAGACAACCCCCAGTTCATCACCGTACCATGAGACCGCCGCTCGCAGGGAGCAACCACACACGCACACGCTCTCTAGAAGGTTTGTGCCGTCATTTTGGCCTCCGCTACACCTACTAGAAGTTTTTTTTTGAGCGTATGGATAAAGACCTCTACCTTCGTGAATTTACTTCGACACTCAGCATTGCGAAGAATTAGAAACCATATCCTCCCAATCAGTCACACCCAGTCCGATATGTCGGTTGTGATTTTTTGTAAATATATTCAATATATCAGCTTTAGTGCATGTTGCACAGACAGCCGTTACTTTGTATTGTTATTATGAGCCAGTTTGGCTCACCGATGAGCGGCCCAAAAACACTCGTTTACTGTTCAGCTCTGCAATATTGCTAAAATATTGTTTTAATTGTAATTATTATAAACTAGGTTACGTATGGCCGCATATTTAAGAGTTTGCACCGATGAGACAAACTGTAGCAGTGCGCAGTTCCGATCTGTAGTTTTGTCTGTGTAGATGGCATTGAGAGGGCGTTCGTGGCTTGGCCCAAAGACCAACGAGTAAGAGGCATTCTTCTCTGGGGACGTGCCGGGGCCAGGACAAGACAGCGTGGGTACCCAAAGAAGGAGAAGGCGAAAGAGAAAGCCTGACACGCAAATTAATTGTGCCTTCTGTGGATCCACTTCGACCGCTCGTATTCGAACTGTTGTGGGGCCCCGAAGCAGTGAGGGACAGCCGTCATTAGTGGAAATGCGACTGCCTGCCAGCCTCAGTCCGTCAATTGAATGGCTGCAGCACCTGCTCTGGTCTGGAATAGTTCTAATACAATTGTTCTCCAATTTTCTATGTGTGTTGCAGGTTCTCCTCGGAAATGCTCGACATGGACGAACCGTCCTAAGCGTACGAAGATGGTCATAGGTTTCCATATATTGTAATATATATATAATAATTTAATAGGTTTAATATAAATAGATGAAAAAAAGGATGCGACGCGAGGAGATGCAAAAAAAATGAAAGGTTACAAAAGAAATAAACAATACGGGCGATACAAGAAGCGAAATCGGCGATAAGGGCGATAAAAAGTCAGAAATATGTTAAATAAGGAAGAAATAACTTGAACACTTTAGACATTACAACAAAGCAAACTATGTCGATTGGTAAACTCTAGGTGAATCAGCCCAGCAGAAACACGACAACAAATGACAGGACGAACGTACGCAATGCACTAGATAAATCCACATAATGACAGCGTCAACGAAGCTATAGCAGTGAAAGTTCTACCTATTATTGTCTGTAGCACCCATAATACCAAACGTTTGCCGATTCTCATCTGAGCAGTGAAGGAAGCGAATGATCGAGTGAATTACTATAGATTGTTATAAACAGAGAAAGACACGTAGAAATAAAAACATTTATTAGTCTTTGGACAAAGGTGATCGTGGCCTATACTATGTGATTTCTCACCACGACGCAAACGGCCCAAGCTTGTCGCCCTGGCAAGGTCCTCCATAAGGAACGGTCCTTATGACTGTGGTTCGCTTGTAATCGATTGACATGGTAAGTGAGTATAAGACTTAATGATGGATTAAAGTATGCGACACACGTGAGGTATCCACTAGTTATGTACAGCTATAAATGAAGCATGATGACGAAGCTCACAGAGTCGAAAAAGAAGAGGGAAACCTCGTTAAGCATCAATTACGCTGAGCGGTACACTTGTATGAAAGTCTGAAAAAGAAGAAGATGCTAGTTAAGCCGACCGATAAGAACTGACTCGACGAGGACGAAGCGCTGAATCTTAATCACTGGAAATCGACGCATATATGTACTTGATTCTAAAAACCACTGTGGGGTATGCTCTATGGATTATTGAGGAGACGGGCTGGAGATGGAGGGTAGTGTCGATAATAATTGGATCAGAAAGATAAGATGTTGCGCTCCTATTTGTGTAAAAAAGCATTTGTACCTGAGCGCCGTTCGGTCGTTACACAAGCCTTTAACTACAAAGTGGTTACTGTGCAATATTTGTTAAGAAACTAACGAATGGTGAACGTGGTATGAGATGTATAGTCATCTACCGGAAATGTCAATAAACAAATAAACGTTTTTTCTATACATACGTTACTACGTGTTGTACTCTAAAGAATTTTTCCGATCAGCTTCGATCGAAGAGGTGACAGTGCCTGCTTCGTGCTGAAGCAGCCAATACATATAGTTGCAGTAATACGGCTCATAGCAATGGGTGTTCTCTATACGATCTAATTTAGACGCCACATTGTGTAGCTAAATATTTCGTCTAGTTACGAGGATCGAGCCTTGAGCGCACTGCTTAGATACTACCAGAGAAATTGTGCGATTTATTGGATTTGATCAGCATCGTATCCGTCTTAGCCTAGTAGGCTCTCAGTCGGTGCTATAGATATAGCTAGAAGAGATTATCTCCTAGGTTAGGTTACAATGTATCAGTGCGCTATTCAAAACGTTCCTTGTGCATATAATATGTCGCTATTTTTTTGGCAATGGATAATGGTAAAGAGTTGAAGGTTTTCAATAAATAAAATATATTACGTTTACTTATGTATATTTTCTTTTTTGGAGACGTCAGATGCATTCAGAAGTTGTTTATTCAGTGTCAAACAACGTATCGTGAGCATTAACTGCGTATAAAGTTATGCGTGTTACTGAACGATTTTTTGTCGGATTGAAGAAGCGTCTGAGTGGCCCATGTGACCCAGTTCAAGTGGCCAAAACTGTAACCACTTCTACTCTATAATATTGTAACTTGCACCTGGATAAACCTGATATAAACCTGAGATAAACTGGGATACGAAGTTATTATTATCACTATACATGATCGATGATGTCCTAAATAATCAAATTCGGTGTTTCGTTCCTATCAATTAGGGGTGTATAAGCATTTTTTACTAATCCCTTCACATGCAAACGTTCTTGCAGCTCGCAAAAGACATTTGAGCTTTGGATAGTCTTCGTTTCTACACTTTTCTTATCCTCGATTAGCGTACTTTCGCTCAAATCTCCCACTTGTTTGGGGTGTACGCTAAATACGAATGTTAGTGATTGGCATGGCGAGCCATGGCTTATGTCTAGAACGTATGCCTTCCGCTTAGTACGCCGATTGAATCCGCGTAGAAGGGACACCGTATCGCGCCTTCGGGAACTGAATGATGAGGGGCTACTGGTCACTATTGGACTGTATTGCTCTATGTAATACTATGACATCTAATTTAGCTCAGGTAGATGCTTAGCTTTCCTGCATCCTGCATAGTTGGACACAAGACGACTTCTAACGATCTGTTAACAACATAAGGAGACGTGGGTTTTTGGGCGATAATTTCTATTGGCCATTTATACTAATGCGTGCGCAGCTTCCACTCGACCCAAACGCTCTGTTATTGTGCATGCGTATTATTTCGAGCGTGCAGATCAAATAGCCGCGCAGATACAATTAGGTGTCTTCAGGAAATTTCGTGTATTTTAGCCTATCCAAAATTTCCAAGTCCTCTTACCATTGCCATAACAACCTGGATCCACAAGCAACAAGGTAACTTCTGCGATAAATGCTGCATGTGCGGGCTCTCGTTATCGAATCGTCTTTATTGATGAGCTATTAGAAGATATTTTTTCAAATATAATGTCTGTATGGGAGAAATTGATTGCGGACAGAGTACTAAAATGAGTTACAGCATCGAAACAAATAAGCGCACAAAGTGTGTACCTTTACGTAGCTAGTGTGAGTTAAATGTTACACGTTTTACGTCCGGCACCTAGATCGTTCGATACGCTTCAACCGATGAGCCCTTAGTACGAAGTGAAATGTATGATTAGAACCTAGACTACCATGTATCTTCAACTTTGGTAGACAATCATGTTATTACAAAGCATAAGGCAGAGCAACTAGTCTTCTTGAACCATGAAAAAAAAGTTCGCATTTATTTACGTATCCGTACAATTCGGACATACGTAATCTGTCTGGCCAAATCCCCCTTCTGTGCATGCTAGGGAACTCAGTGTCATTTTGAAGCTGCGAAACAAAATCATGAAAGCGTTCTTACTGGCGTTGTATTATATGCGCTTCACATACGTAGCCGTAGAAGTGTTTTACAAATAGCACCATAAAGGGCCCCTCCCATGTTCGGGCAATGTTCTGAAGAGTAAAATTGCCATTATTATCACGTTCGAATTTTTAGGGGTTTACGTCGAGACAAAACTTACCGTCTATGTGAAATAAACTGTTGACGAACGTCAGCAAGCTGAAGCGATCGAAGAACAAAAATTCCCTGGAAAGCCTTAAAACGTGTTTGCAGCAATAGTATTTAAGGATAAATCGACATCAGCACGCACATCGATATTATGGCAGAAATTGTTACACGTCAATATAATATTCAAGAGATGTCGGTAAGATGAAGGAAAAAGTGGATCAGGGACACGAAACGAGCTCGTACGTTGACTATTTGACGGCAATCGCTACCGTCGCGGCAGTGTAGCTGCAGAAGTCGTAACGACGGCGAACGACAGCGGAACAGACAGCGAACGAGTGAACGGATAATGAAAAAACACGAACACGGAGAAGGAACAGAATAGACGACGAAGAGGAAGGAACAGAACTCTCCGTTAGTACAAAACTACTCATAACGAGAGAACCAAGCGAGAAGAGGGGAAGTGACAAAAAAAGGAGTAACATAGAGCGACAAGTTGAATCAGGTGGAAAGCAAGAAGGATAGAAAACCCTCAGAAGAGGCGGTACGAGCAGAATCGAAGGATGAGAAGGAAACACCAGCAAAGTTAAAATCAAATTAGATATTCTTCTTCTTTGACTGCAATTCGTTTTTTACACCCTGTTTCGTTCTGGATTTAGCGGGCCTCTATCTATCTTTCTTCCTGCTCGGCCATGAACAGCGTCGTCACTTGCGGGCGAAATCGGACTTCATCGGTGATGAGTACTGGACTTGAGAACGTAACTACACACAGATGGATTCTGCTTCGGTAGTAGCTCTTGTGTTGGGACATCGAACTGGTCAAGTAATACGTGGCTCCCTGAAAAAGGCAATAGTTCCGAGGAACATTACATTAGTCTTTAACTTTCCATCTGCTGAGCTTAGCTCATTCAGTCGGTAACAAGGCGGTGATTATGCTCGGTGAATTACCGTATTTTATCATATTATATAATAGTACCTCCTTCGTTCGAGTCAGTTGTGGCCGCTCGCACATATTTCACCCGACCATGAGGAAGAAAGGCCGGCAAAGCGGGGCTTTGAATGGAGCCTTCGGTGAAGCGAAGCAAAGGTGGGGCAGAAAAAAATAGTTATGCAAGCAGTGTATCGTTCACACCGCGCCCATGTCACCGCAGTTCTAGTCTCATTCAATCAGTCACACAACAGCGACTCAGTAAAGAAGTCGTTATGGTCGTTGTTGTTGCTGCTGCTGCTGCTGACAATGTCATCGCTTCAACCAGTGTTACTGCCGCCATAGCGCAGTCGAACAATCAAGGCGTTATACGGCCTGATTGTGGGTACTCTGGGGGCACTCCGTTCTCCTACAGTACAGCAATCAACAAGAAAAGTCGTGTAAACAAAAAAAAGACAGACAGGAACCGAAGGCTGAAGTACAGAAACTAGCAAGATAAAGGAGCGTCCCAAGACAACGTTCTTTCACATGCCAGGACATTATCCAACAAGAAAATCCAAACAGAGAAAGGTAGGGAGAGAAAATGTTTAGAAAGAAGTCGGAACGCTGTCAGTGTGCCAATTTCATTATGCTAACTTATTAGCTGTCGGCTATGCCAAGAGACAGACTAGTGGATGCGTTTAGAGCGGAAAAAAGAATTACCAAGCAAGGAGGACAGGTAGTTTAGATATTTCAGGGACAATTCTCTTCTTGATGTCGCAAAGAACATGCTGAAGCTTCTTGATAAATTCGAAACGAGATCTCAATAAAACAATTTTCTTGCTGAAATGACACAGGTTTCAGCCATTATATATCATTTATAGAATGTTGCCCTTGGTTAATCTGTGAATTTTTCAACGATATTTTACTACAAGCAGATGTAGAGATTGTGCTATTATGCCTACAACGAAAATTCTAACAGTTCTCTGGCGCCGTGAATGATCTAATTAGTAGTAACATTTACTAAACGCATTTCATTGTTATGCTTTTCAGCCGTTCGGTTTATTTCTCAAAATTGCACCGAACGAAAGAACGAGGCGAACTTTCCTTCGAGGTCCTCAGTAAATGTGGCCCACTGTTTGTAAGATGGGTGCTTGTATGTATACGCAGTCCCACGAAGGCTACACAGCATCTCCGTTTAATACAGAGTAATGCATTCTAACTTTAAAAAAATCAAGCTGAACTGTGCCCGCTTCAAGATACTTCTTTTTATGTTATCAAGATTGATAGTTTTGACAAAAACATATCTTTAACACGATATGCATAATATGCAAATATATTGTACATATGCTAGAGAAAATATTCCCATTAATAGTTTTAAAAGTTATATCATAAAGCTAAATTGTCAAATATTGATATTTCTGTTATGAAAAAATCTTTTTTATCACTATTAGTACATAAACACTTGTCCGTACTGTAATTACACGCGTGTACGATTTAATGCACGTTCTATGTATGACACGCATCAGTAGCATGATATGAACGTAGATGGGCCGCTATAGAAACGAAAATCCTATTACTGATTTGTATTAAGCGTAAGTCTTCTATGGAGGTGTTAAGGATCCACTTCGTGAATCATGGCCTGAATGCGTTCGGCCTTCAGATACGTAAGCGATTGCAGAGAAAACCTAATCGTCTTACTACTAGTAATGAAAGCCGTTATGGTCAGCAGATGGCGTAAAGGTATTAATGACGTAAGACCACATGCAAATCGGCGTCAACGGAGGTCTCCTACATAGAATAACCAATGTCTAGGTAGCATGCGACCAATAGACGTTACCATTTTATAGCTGTACGACAAGCTCTAGTTTATTTTAATGTTTACAATCTATGTATTTCATTCGTGTATCACCAACAGTTGTTTTCATCGCAAGTTTCTTTAACATACTTTGTTAGTTTTTTAAGCGTAGCTATCCTCGCCGCAGATGCCATTCGTTCACCTGCTATATATGTGTCCAATATACCCATATAAGGTTAAATGTAGATAGTGTGTTATGCTCTTCTGACATCGTCTCTTTTTAACGATGACTTTCAACGACCACGGCTACCTTTCAAAACTGTTTTGTAGACTAGCTTGAAAGCCATCGTCTTTTATGAAGTCTTGCCTTCTCAGTACGAAGTTCAAAAGAAAGGAGTATTTCTTTGGGGGATCGCTTTTTGTACCCGTTTATCTCAGCTCTCCTCTTATATCGCGTAGATTCCTTCTATCTTTCTATATTTTCCTTTGATTAAAAAGGAAAATCGTTCAAAGGTAGTTCTTTTTTTTTGTATGAAGTATCCGATTAGTGGCATAGATACTCTTTTTTTCTTGTACGTGACTCTAATCACACAAACACATTCATATGTAATTCCCTTTAGTTAGACGTATACACTCACCTCATCATTGAGAGGCATCGATTTACACGGCGCGCATAGCACTACTACAAACTGAAGGCAAACACACGACTATACGCCGCTACCCCACTGTTGCCAGCTGATAGCGCCTTTTCCAGCAACAATGATGATGACGACAACAAGAGGGGCAACAGTGACAAGCGGGAGAAGACAATAGGCAATAACAGCTCGCCTGAGTAAGTCTTTAGTTGTAGCTCAGTTTCTACTCGTTGGATCGCTCTTCCGGTTACTTTTTCCCTGACTAAAAATCGTCCAGATCTCCGAATGTATTATTCATAAAGCCCGCAATGCTTGTCCCGCGCCACCCTTCCGGGCCGTACTGGCGTACAGGATCGTTATGACGTCCTGCAGTCAACGCTATATTAGATTGCTGGGTATTTCTCAACCTTAGGCGAGCGTCGGGTGTCTCGAATGAGATAGCGCACATTTACAGCAACGAGCGAGGAGGATAGACAGACAATGAACGAGAGATGGTGCTTGAGACAGTCTGGCGTGTTGCCATATTGGCCCCCATCAAGCAGTTATTTCCGGCTGCTGGCCGGAGTTTCTTCCGCAGAAACTGAAAGAAGTAGGAAAGCAGGACAGGAAAACCAGTCACTGTTGGCAATATGTCCTGTACAACACGTACAGTTACTATCTACAGCGGCATCATTTTTCGAAGCAGTCCAAAGGACTACATAATAATTGTACATACAAAAAGCTGTGGAATTCCCCAAACAAAGTGTTCAAAGAGACAACCGCAGTAGCAGTAGCAGCAACAACAACATGTGTTGCTTGGTTCATCTCATCTACGATAAAAGTGCAGCTTCGAAACAGACCTAGCCTGCACCCCAGACAGCTTTGGTAGTATTGGTAATCGACCCAAGCGGTACAGCAGAGATGTATCGTGCGTTCTTGGTTTATTTTTTTTTTCTTATTATCGCCTGATGGCTGAAATCAGTAGCTAATACAGGGAGTCAGCTCGGCCCAATATGGAAGACAGAAAAAAGGAGGCGAAACGAGTAAACGAGTATTTACAGAAATGGAGACCAATAAAGTAAATTAATGACGTATGGCCGCGTGGAGGCTTCAAAGCATTGTCCTTTTTTTTTTAACTAAGACAACAGCAATCAGCCTTAAGGAACATACGTTTTCCTGCCTTAATGCTGTGTACAGACTGGTACAGATAGCTATCATTAGTTAGAACCTACTGATACATAAATGTGTAGTGTTGCGTCTTTTTTCGTTCTGCTGTTAATATTTACATGTAATACTGTCAATTCCTACACGAACTCCCGCTCTTTCACGTACATGACTTATAATTGTAGGTACAACCCCAGAGGAGACTACTGACAAACACATCGACCACACTCATTCAATCTTCATATGGTTAATGTGATTGTGCATACTTACATAGAACGTTTCTAAGCGTTCAACTTCAACATGAACAGCTTGTTTACATCATAGGTAATACAAGAATAGGTGCCTATGCGCATTCAGATCTGTGACGGAAAGTATTATATATTTTGATTGGATACATTTTAACCTAAGCTATGTGGCTACTTTTTTGGCTATGCTTTAGATATGAAATGAATGATGTTTAAAAGCAAGTGAGATCTCCACAGAGGCTTACACTTCTGATTTTTTAATGTCATTTTTAACAAAACTGACTAAAAAGCGTCGTGTCAACAGAAATTTCAGTTGTAAAGGACCTATCAACGTGCAGTCTCAAACTTGACTAATAGTTTCGCAGACAGCGCAGTGATAGTTTAATGTCTGTCCATTAGGTAGATCTATGCTCAGCTGAAAGAACGTTACTTCTTTTTTAATAGCATTTTAGTCTTTGTTTGCTTCCTACAAACGCTTAATGACGCGTTCATTAAACAAATGATAAGTATCCCAACTTTCGACTAATTATTCACAATATACAATGTGAAAAGGAAAGAGTATTTAATAATTAAAAAAGGAAAAACAACTATCCACCGATATTCCAATAGGCTGCTCACTCACTGATCACGTTTAGCTTTCTACACGTCTTCCGAAACTCTCCTCATATGTATCGTCGGTGAAATTTCTGTCTCAAGGTTTCCCATCCGAAAGATGCTTCTGCATCGTTCGACAGGTGCTTTAAACGTATTATGTTGTTCCGTTCAGCCCAGAACAAGTGGCAGGCCAAAGGCCTATCAACGTGTCTACGGGCAAGAAGATCAAACAGGCAGAGCTTCGTGTCGAGGCGAAACCATCGGTACCGACTGAACGATGAAGTGGAGGCGACGAGCCAAAGAAAAAGTCAAAAATCACACACACACACATATATATATTTATAAAGAGAGAGACCTGGGGGGCAGCAGAAAGATTGTCGCAGAGCAGGGTGGGGTCGAGGTGCATTTTTCTAGTTCGTACATGGTAGTAGAGTAGCAAAAGATTGTTTGAGAGCACCAACAGTTCCATTGTATGTTGGTGTACCCACGTACGACTGTGTAGCCAATTAGGCGTTTGGTCTAGCTAAAAGAAGACAGTACATTCCGGCAGAGCATAGAATCACATGTATTACGGGTATTCTAATACGTGATAGATGCATTTTCGATGAAGGATAAGCAATGTGTGTCTGCAGCGAAATATTCCCAACGTTTGAGAAATGTCACGTAAAACGTGTGTGATTTAATGGCAAAACTATGTCGATATAGAGATATTACGAAGTGGCGAAGAATTAAAGCTCGGAAACGAAGGATAAGTATGAAGGATCAAACATATCGACTCGAGCCCTATTTTTAATATAAACTTCCCGAGTTTTGCGTCCCAAACGATGGACTTTCTAATTAATAGTTTTTTTCTTCTACCATATATATTCATTTTACTTTCATGGGACTTTATTAATCTGTATTCAGTATTTCCATAATGTCAAACATGCGTATGCCTAAGATGCACTTGTGTTGCAGAACCATTGTTTGCATTTGATGTTAAACAAAAAAAATTTGAACGGCATGGCCTCATTAGTGCCCCTAAATGATTACATTCGGCGTTGTGCTAGTACAAGCCGAGTACTGAACTCATCAATGAAGAGGACGCGAGCTCTCACTCCTGAAGTTTGGATGTTAAATCTTACTTTACGGGTATCTTATTGACAATTTCCGATCATTCTTTGAGCGGGTACAAGTCGTAATTCGGGATGTGACCCCCAGGTCCCTCTGTTGAACAGTCTAGTCTTGTATCTTCTTTACTTATATTTCCAGCCTAAATTTTGAGCCCCCAAAATGCTACGCTGCGAGCAGATATCAACTTTATCAACAGCTCAAAGTAACTCGAAAAGACCGAATAGTTTTCTACAAGGTTTGTTCCTTCTTAAAGCCGTACTATGTGACAATCTACACCATCTCAAAATCAATCCTATTTGTGTAAGGTAAGGCATTGGACAAGAGGTCTAGAAGATTTAAAAGCTACTCGAGTTCGCTTTAGGAAGTTGAACTTAACCTACTACCCCATAATGCGTAGCGTTTCTCCATAGCCGGTGATGAAAAAGTGGCCCTCAGAAGGAGTGAACTTCAGTCGTTTCATGGATATCCAAGCGAAACACATTCGTCTCAGTCACGGAATATTTTGCACCGAAAATGTGCTTCGGTCGATGCTCAAGCTAGCGTCTGCTAAGCACAGGCGGGAGAAAGGGCAATATTCTGACAGGCGGGCGGGCGGGCGGGCGAGCGGACGTTTTCGGATATACTCGCTGACTGCAACAAAATCGGGATATGGCCTATATTGAGGCTAAATACTCGAATAAGGGCAACGGAGCTAACTTGCTTCAGCAACAAGGAATAATTTTGATATCTCTTACGGGTGATGCCGTATTTCGACGACACTCGAAGTTGCTCGCTTATCCGCTTGTTTCCATCAAGCCCTCAGATTTTTTATAGAACTTTCTCTCACATGAGAATTTAATTTCTACATTATAGCTGTCGTTGCTTTTTTCTTAAATTTGTCAGTCTGTAAAGCTGTGCAATGAGATTTTAACCCAATAGTGAAATTACAAGAACATGGAATGGGACGGCTGGGCTTTTTCGAAAAGTAGGCGCACAATTTTATAAAATTTAGGTTCATAGTTAGGAGACAATAGGTACATCGCAGCACAGTAGCTTGGTAGGTGGGGCATTATCCGTCGAAAGTGTGAACTTATTATTTACAACCGGATGTCTGTTTTACAAACTTGCATCTCACTTAATTGTAATCCTAATTTCATACTCCCATACAAGCTAGATGGGTTTGTGCTCCTTATCGATGTTTACTGTAATGTCATAGCCTTATATATTATGTCAAACTGTTGCACTTTAAAGCGCTTTACTATTGGTTATATTTTGGAGGTTTACCGTTGAAAAACCATGACATGAGCTTCACATATGTTCGCATCGTTTATCCTGTTGCTGTTCTATTTTAGATGTATTTACGCTCCGTTAATTGTCATCCCGTGGTCTACAGCTTTGCGGTAGGATGGTCCATCAGGATCGAATCGATTTCACTTCGTTTTTTTTTGTTTTCCTTGTCTTTAATTATTGGGATTTTTGTTATTGTCACATAGAACCCGTTCGCCCAGCCAACAACAGGATTTACTTCAGCTATACATAAACTAATGGAATGTTCAGGGAGAGCTAGAAGATTCGATACTATTCCAACTACCAATAGAACCTTTGTGAGGATCATTGGTTGCGATCAAACTCCACCTTTGCCTGACAGACAGCTCATTAATCCGTGTTACTATGACACGTACACCCTTTAAAATTGACAAAGAGATCAATAATAGTAACTGTGGCCATTTTTAAAGTCACTTCTAGAGTTCTCAGAATCGTTATTCCAAAACGTCGATCATTTCTCAGGTGAAAGCTGAATAATCAATGTGTATAGTGTATTACATTAAAACATGTAACATATTGACACCCAGTTCTAATTCTCACTGAACCACTCTAAATTCTGATTCGTAGAGATTTAATAACTCATTTTCAGCGTTCAATAAATAGTAATTATTGTATTTTGTTTGTTCCCTGTGTAGTCAGTCTAGATTTTTGTATGTATACACATGCACACATCTGTTGATCGTAATATATATGGCGATTTCAATTACTCTTTTGAATTAGGTTAATCATTAAATACACTCAATAAGATCTCTTTAATTTCTCTACAGAACCCAAATAGTATGACTCTATTGGCGCTTGGTCTCCAATAACGTTTCACATTGATATCTATGAAGATATATTTAGCCTAGCCGTCCATGATTTTTTGTTCCTTCTGACCTTTTCTGACCACTCCTCTTGAGCAGATCCCTTCTAATACATACGTTCTTCAGCACGCCAGGCAACACTCATTCAGCAGCTGTACCCCTCCTGGCGTTTAGCAACCCCAAAGTGATTGCCTTCTTTCGTACCGTCCCGGGTGGCTAGTTGGTGTCCTGGCTGCATTCTTATACGACACCTAAAACATCGACTAACGTCCTTGCTTGTCACTAGTAGCATAGGATTGCTTTTAAACCAGCATCAGTCCGCAAATCGCCGCGTGTCCAAGCAATAACTTACTGATGAGTTAAGTATATTTCCAATGCTTGTTTAAAGGTCTCTCCAATCCTCGGAGATAGCGAAGAAAACTGTCGTAGCCAGCAAGCTGGAGGCTAGAGAGCTCGCTGACAATCGAATAAGCGTGATAGGTTCTCATCAACAGTTGTCGTGCAACGATGCAAGCGACAGCAGCTATCTTCACCTGGATATCTGAGTTGAGCCTCGTTGAAGCTGACACGACTTTTCATCTCCCTTTTGGGATTTTGCGGTTACTTACGTACTGATACATTAATAAGTAACCGCATGCATCGAATTTCCCATCTAGTTGCAGGACTAGGCCATACATGCCCTGTCACGTGAATAGTAACTACACAGGCATAGTCAGTATTTGGAGCTGGACATACGGCTATGACGGGTGAAGGCAGCCGTTTAGAAATTTACCTTAAGCATAGATTCTTGTCGCATGATATGATGTATGCGGGCACTATTTAGACAGCGAAATAGTATTTTGTTAACGCTTGTTTTTAGCGTTCATTTTTTTCTTAAAAACATCCTAGATTGAATTGAATTGCAAACAGGTCTGTTCTAATTGTCTGTTACGCTAAACTAGCATACCTCTCGACGATGACAGCGGTGATGATGGGGACTGCTCTGCTAACCTACTATTTTTGTTGATCACAGTACGTCTGTCACAAGCATAAATCTCGTTTACGGCTTTTACATTGTATTTAATTTATACGTCTTCTAACAGGTTTGCCCTTCGATGAAAGCTAACTTGAAAAAGCCACATATTTTTTCGTCGGCGCGCGGCAGCAACGGGCACCGCTTATGCTTCCAATGGCTTTTATCCAACATTCGGTAAAAGGAAGTAGGATATGTAAGAATAAAACGAAAATACTTTGCGAGATATCGCGGTAGAAATATGAGGGATGGAGAAGGGATATTTTTCTACGATCGATGCGAACCGCAATCCCAGCGACTCGTTGAAACGCTGTTTCAACCTAAAACAGGGCTGAGACCCTATCAAGTCGCATGAGAAGACGTTTGTTAAAGAAAAACAAGGGACGAGGCAATGCTCAGCACAGAATAGAAAGCAACACGGTAAAACCATAACATTCTGGGAGTTCGTACGAGTTTCATTGAGTTGCTGTATTGATACGGTGACTCAATCTGACCGCTCCCAGAAAATCATTCGCTGCCGAACGAGAATCTTTTGCAAGCGTATGATGAGACAAGGCCCTAGTTGTCAAAATGAAATAATAAATAAGAGGTCCATCTATAGAAAGCCGTGAAAATTTAAAGCCCATCAAAAGCAGTGGAGGTGGAAAAATGGGAAGAAAGTGTCAATATAAAAACACTTTATACAGGAAGTAAAAACTATAGAGAATCGATATATTAATTTGGTCAGTCGTTCATGATTTACGGCAGGAGTGGAGCACGTGACAAACAGCTACTTCCTATTGCACAAACCGTGTTGAACCTTCCTGCAATACTGACTTTCGGAGTGCCCTTTTCTGTGTGGCATATCCAGCTTGCTTTGTTTGTATATATTGTATTGCAATGCGGTTAAGGTTAGTAATGGTAGATTTTATCAAATGTTTGTTAATAGAAGATGTCGCATTGTTCAATAGCTAACCGTAATACGTGCCGTATAAAACAAAAAAGACCCCTAATGGACAGACAATTGGAACAAGCAACATTTATGCGTCACTCTAGTTTCAAATATAAAATATGGTCCTTTCTAGAGTAATAACATTTATGTATTACAAAATGTTTATAGTACAATGTTTGAGCTAGTTGCTGACGGTTGATTTAACCGACGCAGAGCGACTGGTGGATGGATTGTCGAGGCTATTTTTCTAAGTTCAGCGACGCGGCGTCGACATCGCCTGAGTTCTGCCATACTGTGTTCTAGTTCCTACAAAATAAAACAATCGCACTCAATCAATGTAAACAAAAAAATAGAACATATAACCCACCACACAGATAGTGCTCAGATAGCAATAACGTTTTTTTTTTATTAGGCATGACTGTGAAAAATATGCATGACTTCAGCGTAGATAATTAACAGCCAATAATAGGTTGTCTAGAGAATATTTCCTCACTCAGACTAGAAAGACAAATGAGGGCATAATAAATAATAGGTCAACTCCATTGACGATTGACCTTTGTCCTGACGACTCCTATGACTCCCTGTGATGCTGTAACTACAACTGGCAGCGTAATCTAAATAGATTTATCGTATTGCAACATCTGTATGCACCCACAACTTTGTTCGACCACGTTGGGTAGTCTCTAGATAGGGGCAAAGGCATTGCATGAGTATTAACAGGATCGTTGATAATCAGTAGTGAAAATATGTAACTATGCATAGAAACGAGTTCACAGGCCGCGCACACGGATATTGTAATTCAAATGTTTTCGTCCGCTAACAATGGCGACGCGTCGCACGTGACAAAACTGAAAAAAACGAAGTTTACGTTGAATGCAATCAGTCGCTCGTTCCAAGGCTACAGTTTTTCCTTCTGTTAGCTGATCCTCTGCAGGAGTAAGAAGATCGTCAACTTTGAAGCTTGGGGTGACTCGGAACACGCCCCTTATCTTCTTGTTAGCGTGTAATCTGTAAGGCCTCGTTAAGGAAAAGCTGGCGCTTTGACCGACTAGTTCCGCAGTCAACGTTCCAGCCAGCTAAGGCTTCCTTCAAACGAACCTTGTCGTGGAGAAACCATCGAAACTCGGCTGTCGGTGGTCCCCGTTGCGAGCGCACGCTGTCACTGTAAAAGGACAAAACGACAGGGTGGCTGATTATTATACTGTGTCACGAAAACACTGACAGAGTTCAATGTATGTGTATGTACGACTCTCGGTCGTCTCCAAAGAACAGAAATACAAATAGACAGAAAAGGAGCAAAATGCACGGAAGTAATTACACTTTAAAACTCAACTAAAAACAGTTGTCTTCGATTGAATTCGCGTTGAAGCTAACGATCTCTACAGTAGGCACAATTCTATGTTTACGACTAGACACTTTCACAGTTGCCTCGGCTGTCTGATTTGGAAATGCGTTACCAGTTGCGTTGTACCTGGTCTTTCGTACGGTAGACTTCCAGCTTCGTTTACCGCTAATCATCAGTGTTAATTATGCATTAGAACTCACAAACAGGCCCAATACTTACAACAGCTTACATGATTAACTTGAGCCATAACTGACCCTTAGCACGCGCCGCTTTATGTCTGTGATCGAATAGCTTAGAGACCTATATTCGTTTACAGTGGTGCACAATGGTAAACTGTATCTTTAAGTCAATCGATCGAACATACATTTTTGTTACGAGACGCAATATATAAGCTAATAAACAATCATAATATTCCGGTTTATTTCTCAATAACTTGCGCCTTATATAGATTAACCAGGCGCGCAATGAGAAACAGTCGACAAATGTCAAATCGGTTGATCTTTATCTAGCGTAATTATCTAAACGTAAGACTAGCTAACTCGGTCGGCCGAACGCGACTAGAGGATTAGAGGACCTGCCACTGTGATTATTAGGTCGAGAAAAGAAGGAAGACAACACACGCTCCTAAATGATAGTTAGTGTATGCGAAAGACGAGCTTCGTATGAAGAAAGACGATCCTCATTAGGCACTTCAGCAGAAGACAAAATAAGATGGCCGACGAATATTCAGCATAGAGGGTCGAAGCACTGTACCATTTATTGATTGACGATCGTCTATAGCTCAGTACTCAGATAGCACACGACAGCTCATTATGGTTCAAGCGGTTTTGGCATATCTTTTCTGTCGTCCTTCTGTGATTTAACCGTTCTGTGCCGTGATGGCCTAACGATAGGCCAGATATTGTATCAGAGTTGCACGGCAGCTCTAAACTTTCCTCATCAACACTTTACGTTATTCAGACCGTTGACCTTTTTCCGTATATTTAGTAGAAAATATTAGCTCAAAATCTAGTGACGTGAAAGCATTTTTAGACATACATTTTTGTGTGGACTGAATTTGCTCGGTAAGCTAACTGCCGGTTCAGCTAGGTAACTAAATATTATATTCGTATAGCATTTCCGTTGTTTTATGTCTACTTTTTTCTTACCGCCTTTTCTCATAATAATAATAATGTCTTATTTTATGTCGGCTTTAAACAACTTTATTTAACAACTAATTGTGCTGACGCAAAGATGTGTTTTGCGGCTAAAAGCTTAATACCATTGACTTGTAACACCATCCGGAGGTTTACGGTATTTATCATAACGCGCTGTATACACAAATGTGTACACATATGGGGGAGGGTGAGGATGCAAACGAAGCGACAGCAGCGCATTAACTTTGTCCAGGGTAAATTGCCACACCCTTCTAATAGGGTCAAGGTTACGCCCCAAATTGTATGTAATCACCAAGCCTAAACAGGGGCTTGCCCCTCCTGAATAAAACGGCAACGTCGATTGATCGCTTTACGCCCAGGCGAGGTCGTTTTATCTATCTTACATAGTGATGCTCTTTGCTCTTTAATACAGAGCGCACCGCTTTCTTAGTTTTTTGTTAATGGCCTAACAAAATTCGTTTGATTTCAATCGATGATAGACCTGATACTCCCATATATGTTATTCTATTAATGTTTTCGATCGCAACATGTGCTTTCGAATGAGCTGCCTGTTTCTAAATATTTAAGGGTATTGCCACATTTCGGGATCAACTACTTATACATAACACCCGTTTCCTATGCGTCAAACACGGGATAGCCGTGTGCCAGTAGTTGTGGTGGTCACCAAAATACGGTATCGAGAACAGGATTAGGGCGCGAAAGAGAGAAATTTTCTCTTTTATGAAATAGAAGAAAGCCGACCTAATCGAACATTGGCAACGGTTAGGACATTCACTGAAACGACCGAGAGGATATCCGTGCACTGAGTGTGAAGGATTGAAGGAGTGAAAACAGTTGGTGAATCGTTGCTGCGAGCAGCTAGCTATTTGACAGCAGCGCGATATATAGATCCGGAGAGTGACAGGGCACACCCCACCGTTTCCTACTCACAAAGGGACCGTTTTTTCAAGGCCTCTAATGTCGAAATGGATCTTTGAAATTTACTTGCGAGTGATTGTATACGACCAAACGGATGCAAAAGAACAAGAAACGAAAGGAAAGTAGCAACTATATAGTTCCATGATAATGTAATGGTCACGCGTTTGCGTATAAAACTTAGGGACACTTATTAAGTTAGTATAAATTCGAAGGCAAACGTAGACACGCTTCATTTTATGTTGTTGTCAACGGCTAGCATCTGAAACAACGCGCTGTGGTGGTACTGGACTTGGGATTCGAAACATTTAGGCCGGCGTCATGTGTCAGCGAACTGTGTAATTTTTAAGAGAACATTTTGCCAGCTAAATGAGCATTAACGACAGAGATCATTTTCAGTAAACGCGTACGGTTTTTAGACGTTCATATTGTCCAACACGCCTGATGGGGCATATCTAGAGAGTAACAGGTAAAACAGCGCAGAAAAACACTAACTAAGCAAAGAATAAACTTTACATTTAAACGAAATCGTCCCCTATGGTCGCACTAGCAAAAACTGTTTACTATGGTTTCTTTGCGTTACTTAATAGAAGCTGATATTTGGAACATATATGGAATAATGTACGCATTTTGATTGTATTAAGCCTGAAAAAATGTCCTTACAATAATGTCGTGTGACATTTTACTTTTCACCTGATATTCAATGAGAACCTGTCACCCAATGTCAACCCAATCTTATTGATAATATAATGGTAGTATACAATTGGAAGTGTGTTCAAATTGCACTTTTAGTCCTATTAATGGGCCGATCGCCACGCTGCAGACCGGTATAGGACCATAGATTTCGAATTGCACGCGTTTTTTTAATTTCAATATATCGTCAATTTGGCGAAGTATAAAGTAAAAGCCGTTTACTAAATATCCTGCAGTTAAACGTTTATTCGTCCTGTATAGACTTAGTCAAAATGTGGGTCTAGTCCTCTTGTCTAGTAGACTCGTCGTATGCGAGACTTTCAAGGAATTGGGTTCTATTTGTTTAAAAACGAAGGCGCGATTCCGCTAATAACGACATTGCGAAAGCTCGGCACCTGCTTTAATAAAGCTAGTTTTAGTGCTGCTACCGCTACCACATTAAAAGCGTAAAGTCTATTTCTTAATTTTATAGACGATTTTCATCTTTGGTAGCATACGTGCTATTCTGAGCGTCAGCATCCGCTGATTCCTCCATGAAATTGCTGGCAGAAACGTTTTCATACTGCTCCTTCATTCATCATCAAATCGACTTCATGCGGTTTAAGCTATGATGCCGACCGATCTAACGCATTTTCATGTTATTATGCGTGTTTCTTAAAAAATAAAAACTAACGTAAGTTAGATATCAGCTGACATATCAAATTTTGTCGTTTTTGTAAGGAAAACTAAAAAGTTGTCTACAAAACTTTTTTTAGTTATTTTTGTCCGTGAGAATTTACTTTATTAACGTTAACAAAGTATTTATTTATAATTACGTTTTTTCGGTTTGATGTCAAATGCACGTCACGACCAATCACGACTATTGCGAGCGTGGAACTATTGCAGTCTAATCGAAGGAATAGACTTCTTACATTCTGCCAAGATATTTGATCGTATTAATGAAAATATTGCGTAACTGAAACCTGTTTCATAACCCCTTAACCTTGGGATGGTATCCACGAAGAGCGTATATAGGAGTATATGTATCAAATACCGTAAGTTTTAGTTGTATGAAGAATACATAGGTTCTTCGCCATAGAAAGTTCTTAATCAATTTTAACTTAAAGCGAAAACTTGGCGAAAAGCGAAGTGAAGGATTTTATTATCTGATTCACTGCCGCTAGTTATTTTAAATCAAATATTTCAATCAATCAAAAAAACAGAAGACTCCCTTATTAGTTTTGAAGCAATATGTGTCATACAATCAAATACCTTTTAAAGTATTTGAAGTACCTTAAGTATCAATCCAGTTTTTTTTTATATATAGTTTAGCATCCAGAACTGACGTAAATCTTGATTCCCTGAAGATCACCAGTGAAGAACATCCTTTGTCTATTGAACACTGTTAGCCCTTTAAAAGATGTTCTTTGAGTTTCAAAACGCTTTGTATACTCAAAAATAATCGATCACGCCGAGTGATAATGTAATGTTGCTTATAATTTTTTTCATAAGGGGTAACTAAGGTCGTTGCTAAAAGTTGAGTCATAAAGGTCAAGTTCACTATTATGTTGAAAAGCGTTTTCTGGACGCCAAATGCCTATAGACTCCGTGAGCAAAAAGAACAAGAGTTATAGAAGCACTTTCTAAGAGGACCTTGAAGGTAAGTCTCGCTGCCGTGTTACCAACCGCCATTCAGAAAGTGGCCCGAGGGCTTTGTCCGCCGGTAACTGTCTTCTTGGGCATTACGTCTAAAGACGGCTTGTGAGTAGGACGTATGGTGGTTCGGATAGGAAAGTATTGTCTTAAAGTTGCGTTTTGTTGTCGTAGGACAAAACAGGTTGGCGTTGTAGCCCCTCCCGTCGGCCTTTATTAATAATGAATGCACCTTTCTCTAATCTGGCGTCCTCTATTACCCTGCAACGCACCGAAAACGAATTGTCGGGCCAAAAGCACAACATTGCGTTAGTAATAAAGAATTTCTTGGCCATTACGCAATGATTGGTCACCCGAATTGCCTTATTGCAAGCATTTCGGGTCGTATATAGAGTTGCGACATAGAAGTACATTTTCCGCACATATAGTGGTGTGAATCGATTGTCGGTGGGAACTGGTCCTACGGATCTGTTTGTCATAATAATGACATCAAGACATGGGTACTGCTTTGGGCGGCTGTGGTTGGAGCGCATGGTAATTAAAAAAACAATCCTAGCCGTTTTTAAGCACGTCCTTCTTAACAAGTCTTTATAGGAAAAGCTAAATTGTCGTACTGAACGAAAATAGAAATAAGCCAGCTAAGGCCGCCAGAGAAGAAACCGCAAGGCTTGCATCTTATAAATTAGCATCCTCTTAGATGAAATAGCTTCAAACGCATATTTTATGACACATCGATTATCCCCATTGGACTACAGCAAAGTAGAACACTATATGTTATGTATAGCAGGTTTACGACCTGACGTCTTAGCGTCAACGTAATTAGAAGTTTCAACTTTAATTTTAAGTTTGGCTTTCTCAGAGATAAATTCACGTAAAATTATTCTCAGTGGCTCACCATTTTGCTCGCTCATTTTCGCAGCGACCAAATTCTATTCGGTGCCTTCGTTTCCGACAAACCGAGATACACTTCGTTTTTTTTTTTACTGGTCGCGCAGAACTTCGGCCCTCCCACATGATGTAACACCCTCTCAAGAGAAGTGACAGCGAGTCATTTCCGATCTTAGACGAGCTAGTTAATGCCTAACCTCTGTCACCTAAACTCAAGACCATATACATTCTACCTGTAGAAATTCCTAATTCTAACTTTTTGACTGAGCTGAGAGGGAGAAAAGAGCGAAAGCACTCTTATAAAATTACAAGGAAACTCGCTGTCATGCATTTTCGCCAGAGGTTCAATGTGAAGTCTCGATTATGCTGAAGATGGTGACAACCGGGCCCTATGGTAGCGCCGTGCATCACATACAGTTGCTATAAAAAAACACGAAGTATATGTATCCGTCAAATGTACCTGAACAAAAGAAAAATTGCACAAGTGATTGGAAACCCTACAAAGCAGCTGTAGCAAAAGTTTGAAGCTCTAAACACCCAGTTTAGGAATGCACCTCGTGAAGTCACAAAAGAGAATCTTATGCATGATATAGCATACTTGACAACTACATTTGGTAACTAATGTCGTGACCTAGCGGTGAGCAAACCCTTATGGCGAACAGAATTGAAGTAAAGCCCGCCAAAGGACAATGATGTGAACGCAGGAAAATGCAGTACCTGGGAACGCAGCTGCAAAAAATGAAAGTTGAAAAAATCTCATCTGACTTCACTGTCAGAAACGAAAATGCCCCAGCAGAAAAAGTAAGTCTTCTGTTTAAAATGTCAGTATATGAAACGCATTCCGATTTAATAAAAATGGCATGCGGACGTATTGCTTGTTTAGAAATGTCGGTCAGCGGGACCACTAATCACAGTTCATAAACAAAAAGTTTATAATCGATGACTGTCCGGCCTTTTCCGTTTCACGTAAGCATTTGATGACAAGAATGCTAAAATTCGAGAAAAACCCGTATCTTACGGTTGAAGAACGAAGAGTTCTTCGACTAAGAAGAACGAACAAGTTCCAATAGCGACTGCGTTATACACTGATATCGATACAGTTACTCCACGGGAGGTTGCAGCTCATGGAAGAGTACAACGCTTGATTACAGATGTGGGCTTTCAATAGGAGAACATTGTTACACGAACCTCATACCTATGAAGCTTCACATCGCTAAAAACTATGTTTATCTCGCAGACCGATTCCTTAGGCAGGATTTTATAGGTTCCTGATGCAGCTTCAAAGTTAAGGTTGGATTATGAGGCTGGAAACATCAGAACTCCAGGAAACCTCTGCATTGGATATTGAATACGATTGTTATACGAATAAGCTGGCCGAAATTAACGGTAACTTTGTGTCGGATCCTGATAGCGAACGCATGCGTTCCTCTCTAGGAAACATAACGTTTAGCAGTTTTGTCTGTAACACAAATGTATGAACTGCGATACAGACAGATCTTAATTCTAACAACGAACTTTACCGGATTAGTAGCGAACGATGCTGAGTTCCGACGTTTCGTATCATCCAATCCCATAAAATGGCTGCTAATTATGCTAAATGTACACATTTGCTGCCTATATTTCTTCTTATTCTAAAACCACTAACCAAAGTCGTGATTTTATTGTTGACTGGATGGCACCTACAACTGCATCGTTCACTTGCGGATTCCCAAAGGAAAGCCTAAGTATTCGCTTATTCTAATGTTCCTATATACGTTCAGTACACATTCGCGTTTGCGTATGCATTGCTTCGAAGGCGCTAGTCTCTGCAGTATGGAACATGACCATCTAGCTGGCGTGGTTTGACGCCAGCGGTGGCCGCCTCCGCCGCAGCCAAACGAGGGCGCACTCGAGTACTCACCCATGCGTGCAAAGGGCTACTACGAATATTCATGTCCGAGGTGCTACCATCATCTAGCATGTGGAATGAGGGTTGGCTGAGAAGTTCCATCCAACGAAATCAGCTTCCTACGCCAGAGGCAGCATCGCTCGTCGAAGGAACCGATGAGCGCTCGGCCCCACACCTCTGTCGTTTGTGTTTGCCCCTTATGTACCGTCGTTACTACGCGGTTTCGTATCCGGGAGTCTCGGCAATTACGATCGTTACCAAAGCGGGCTGCTGCTCGTATCCGAAAAGCAGCAGGATAATGACATTAGTCTCTCTATACCAATGAACTAAACTGCGCTGACTACGGCTTGTCTGTGACGTTCGTCCCTGAGGGCAAACTTTTACGGGGTTGACGCCATCAACGACATTGGATGTTTCGATACCTAGTGTAGAAAACCTGATAGAAGGTTTCCACATAATCACAAGTATAGTGAAAATTGAAATGTCTGTTATGTGAAGTAGTCCTGTAGAATAACCGTAAGATCCTACACATACACTACACACCTATAGCATTTTCTTCCACATAGTATTCAACTTAACAGATGTGCTTAAACGACCTGCCTTGATTCTTCAACGGCTCAAGGCAGTATCAATTAGAAAATAGGTAATTCGCTAAAAAAAAGTAGCAGCCCCGCGGAACTAAAAGTCAAATAATGGTATATATATGGGTAAAAAGCTATGCACTTATGGCAATCTTTATGGACAATTAAATCAATAGGTAATTGATAATACTCATTCTCATTCATACGTTTATGAATTTCCATTGGCTCAACTCGTTTGTGTAGAATCTTTGATAAAACCATAAAATGTAGATCATACCCTTTCATTTTTTTCTTCTAACACACCCCTTGTTAATACTGAAATGTGAATTTGTATATCTCATACTTTATTTGTATGTAGGCAACGCGATCAGTTTATCTGAATTTTTGGTGATCCCTAACTAATAAGCAGAACGAATTTAACTTTAACTAAGAACATCCTGAACTTGCAGAATATGCTGTTATTGAGCAAAATTAAGGGTTATTTTACCAACATTCAGTACCTCAAACTTTAGAAAAAATAACCGTGTCGTTAATTCAGTTATTGCAATAGAGTGCAAATTGCCTTCGGTAGCACACAGCTGGATTAAGTTGATCATTTTTAAACGCATGAATCACTTTAGCGGCCACTAATTCCTTGAGGCCTAAAGATCTTGAAATCGCCTTTGGAGACCTATTAAGGCTCTAGTTAGATATAGGGGTATACCACGCACCGCCTTGAACAATAGGCGTGAGATAATGACTGTGCGTGCCGAAAGAAGCAAAGCATAATTCCCTTCATCAGAATTCTGAGTGAGAACGTCGCTGGTGAGCCAGAGACGCTTTGGCAAAACCGTTCTCGAGTACGGCATCAGCCAATCTACAAAATGATGGAAGTCTAAAGTTAAGAGCTAGTCGCTAAGTGGAATAGGTATTTCACCAGAATCCTCAGCATATTAGTCCGAAGGTGTGCCAATGGATCGACGAGGCCAACCTAGTTCGAGTAGACCTTAAAACATTATGTTGTAGGCCTGTTTGTGAGCTAACAGCAAGCTAATAAATTGTAGGCGTACAGCATAAGCCGCACAATATATGCTCTAGCGAATTGTCTCAAATCTTTGTGTGTACATGCACGCTTTAGGTAGTCTTTAAGGACACGTAGCGACCTGCGATAATGCAGGTTCAATACGCATACGAGGCGTAGTGTGACTTTTCTTAGACCATCCTGAGACTCTGTATGTTTAGGTATCGCTATGCAGACCTCTATTTTGTTCCTTCAACGCTAGCAACATGAATCGATACGCTGTGATATACTATCAGCTTCTCTATATATGATAACTGACCCAATTTACGCGAAAATTTCTCTATTAAGACTTTTGCTAGTTTGCTTTATTTTATTACAAAACTGTAAAACAGTTATTTAGATAATTTTCTTGGAAAATGTTTGCCATAAGCCACGCTAGCCGAATCGTCTAAATAGTTTAGATTAATTTTATAGATAATATAAAACACAACAATATAATGCGATTTCGTAAATGAGAAGAACGGTTGATTCAGTGTGCGTTTGGGTTCGTATAAGACAAGGTGCTGATTTATAGCTAACACTAATGATAGCAATAGCAATATATTTGGATATTTGTCTTCAGCGGCTGGGAACCGCCAAGAGATGCTGTCTTGGAGTATCAGTTCAGCAATCACGGACTCGTACTATTGCTGCAAATAAGATAGCCGGTGGACGTCACTGCTGTTAAAAGTGGTCAGACAGAATGATCAGGTGGCCGTTAGCAACTAGAAACAATCAATGGACGACGTTGCTAGACCACATTCGAGTAGGTCTTTCCATCGAAGGACAGGTTATGCAACGGCTGATTAGGCATTGTTTCTGCGAGCCTTCACCGTCAGGCGAAGGAGCTGCGCAAATGTTACGAGGTAAACTCTATCTGTGCACATGAAGGTATTTCTTTAGTGTCCTAATTGTGGAATAGATGCTGGCGGTATTATCGGATTCATTGTTAGCTGGTATCTGCATGCGATCCACGCAAGTAGGAGTGAACAACGTCTCCCGCACAAAGAACGTCGCCTCTCTGAAGGTTTGTTCCGTCGGGGTTACGAAATTATTCGTTGTTTATTAATCATAGGCATGTATAAGAGGACTAACTCTGTAAGAATTAGTTGATTGATTGACAGTGTGTCTTTTTTGTGAGTTTTCTTAATAGGCTGAGCGTATCGATAATATGAGGCAAGACACTTATTACTGCTTTGTTTAACTACACCAATGATTCACTTCACGTGTTTGTATTCTTATTACTCGGTTCTCCATGCAAGAAAAGCTTTGGTAAGGATGCTTCATCAAGCTGTTGATTGTTCACCCAGATGCGACCTAACGTTCTGCTCTACATCACGACGAAACGACACTGTAAGGCGGCGAACCTGTACGTACGCCCCGCAGAAACGTTAATACAACGTTAAGCTAAATGATGGTAATGCTTCAAAGGGTAACACGGTTAGAGTGAAGTAAGGGGGTACAAAGACGTGTAGCCGTAAGGTGGCGGCCAAAATGACGTGCCGTTCTGGGTTTGGGGAGGTCTCTTCAACTTTACTTCTTAGCAGTGCGGTTCTTTTCATACTGCACTCCACCCTCGATCGAAAAAAGTGAGGTCTTTGTGTCGTTCTTTGTGTTATGTCCTCAAAAACCTGCACCTCGGTTTCTCTCCCTTTTTTTTTTTGTACGTGATCGCATCATTCGTGTACTCAATTATGAGCCATTCGCAATCACCACGAACAATTTAACCGCATTGAATATGTGTAGCCGCTAGCAAGAAGGCTTATACGCGAAACCGTGTGTTTAAGACTAGGAAATAATGCCACAATAACTGTGGTCCTCCGCTCTCTACCTTGTCACATCTGACCTTCACACACAACGTACGAACAGATACATAGAAAGCAGATCCTTTTTTAGAGACCTCATTACATATATGCTGATATGTCTCACATATAAAACTTTGACAAACCCTTCGCTATTAGCTAGATTTTGTACATACGTATATACCATTAACTGCTCCTTCTAACTAATTTAAACGCTTGTTTTCATTCTGGTTCTCTTATCTAAAAAGATAGCAACCCTAAATAGTCGTTCGCCCCCAGCGGATTCATTTTTAGCTTCTAGTGCCCTTAGTATAAAAATATTCAAGCACTCTGTTAAATCCTGTGCAGCACTGAATATAATGGCAATATGTTTGTACTAGTGGTGTACGCATACGATTTAAACTATTTGGAATCAATTATAGTTACAACATTCTTTTACGCATAAGTTACTGGCATCATCTCAGCCGCATCGATAGTTGTAATATACATATAACATAAAGGATAGATCTAGTAAGGTCAACAAGATCGCGCTACAAGCTTAATGCTAACTTGTTGTTGAATTTGTAGACTGTTAGCAACAAGTTAACGATCGATTTCGATTAACTTAGAATATGCATATCTTAAGCATCACGTAAACGGTGTGAGAATATCGATCTTGCCAAACAGTATGTGATGGAAATAAGACAACATTACTCTTACTTATAAAAGTTTACATTAAGATATTCAAGCCTTTCGAAAATCTTATTGTTTCAAAGCATATCTATGTTTATGCTTAACTTGCAGACGAAAACATTCCACTGCCAAATATAATTATAAACCAATTTATTGGTTACTAAAACAGACAAAATAGTATGTTTATATTACAGACCCGTGAAGAGCATTGTCATTTCGTCTCCAGTAGAATGCTTGGTAAGTATATTTTTGATTCATGATAAGCATATATTTAATAATACGCATCGTGTCGGCCGCACACCAAACGTTTAGATCAATTTTCGTTTTTCTACTTATCGTTATCGTTGTCGGTAGTAGCATCGGTAGCATCGGACGAATCATTTTCAACGCTATTTCAGCGATTCGCGCATAGATGGCGGACGATATACTGCTACTGATTTGCATTAAATGCAGTTAAAACCGCTCGCTTAGCCGATAGCCGCGTTAACCAGCCTGTTGCCACTATCACCATCACTGACGCTTCTGTTGCGACTGTCGACGGGGTGTTGAGATCATCGCTAACCTGAAAGCTACATACCAGGGGGCCGCTGTTGCATCTCCTAATCCCCCTCGACCTCTGTTTCACTGCCAGCTGGCTCGTATTTTATGTTCCGCCTCTATGTATCGCTTCACCCTCTGCTTACTTTACCTCCCCTCTATGTTTCGTCTTCTGTGTACAGCCATTATATGCTTTTTTCTGCCCCCCTTTTCGCTGCCTTCCCTGTTTTTCTGCTGCTGATTTCTCCTAAAAATTAAATCTACGCTAACACTTTCTTTACTTTTTCTTAGACACACGTTACTTCTAGGTCCTGTTCCCTGTCTGCCTCGTCATGTAGAGAAGCTCGTCTCGTCCCATCTCCTTCAATGCTGCCGTTATACCATCTGCCGCGGCTACAAAGCCCCGCGAGTCTGCCAGCCGGCTCCCCTCTGTAAGCCTCTTCGATATGTTAAAGCGACACAAGTCCGAGCAAGATATTTCCGAGCGCCCATTTTCTCTCACAAATGTTGTTTACAGGCATTTTCACATTTCAGACTCTTGTCTGTCCGTGTAGCTGTCTTGGCCACATCTTCCATATATCCTATATTATGCACATGCCCAGAACTAATGAAAGGGACGCCTCTGTTGTCGTTTATGGTCACTGCTTGCTACTGCCTCTATATCACTGAATATGGGTTCGAGGCATCTCACAAATTCCCATATTTGGGTTTCCGGCATCCGCCGACACAGCGTAGTTGCCAGCATTGTATCGCAAAACTGCTTTTCACCCGCCCAGTCGTTCACGTTGAGTTTTCCTTTATTCGCCGCCAATCTGGATAAATTAAGCGGATAGAGCTGCCCATATGTGCCGAATTTAACAGCTTCACGGCCGCCCTTCTTAGAGCTTAGATTCCAGGCTGGTAGACATAAGCGAGAGATACGAAGGGATTGCGCAGTACCGTGAAAGCGTCTTCAACCAGAGGGCATAGAAGCGAGCAGAAAAAAGAACAGCTAACTGGTGACAAACTCACCTTTCTTCTACTGCTTTTAGTCCCATTGTAAGGAGCGGTCATTAAAAACTGCCAAAAGTAAAGGCTGTGATGAATGGCCAGACGTAAAAGCAAGTAAAGGTTTTTGCACGCGCAATTTTCCCTCAATCTTAGATTAATGAGCAAATTGTTCGATTACCTTCATTACGGGGCATTATTTATTAAGACAAGCCAAAGTACCTTAGGGACGTTAATACCCCCAGCACAAGTTGAAGCTTTGCCATTGTTTTCGATACATACAACTTAGTGGTATGCGTTATAGGATAAGTATTGAATTGTGATAGCTTCAAGCCTAATTTGTGCCTACCAGGTTGGGTCAACTTCCGTTCAGTGTGACCAGCAAAGAAAAAGCTTTAATATTAAGAGAATGGTTTGTGATAACATATTTGTGATAACACCTCAGGGGAAACTTCGAACTCGTAACACAGTCTATGATCTGTGACAGTTCAGAACGAACATCATACGTATATATTGCACTAAAAGTTAAATTTAACTAGAGAGACGCTGACTAAGCGCACCGTAAATGATCATATTGTAACGCATCTGCCTGTCTATATCGTCCTTTACAATCAGCAAACAAAATAGCTTTCCTTACAGTGATAGTTACAGCAGCGGTAGCACGAATTGCATGTCAAATTAATGGGTAGCAACAGGCTGCCTTTTTGCGCCAGCTGCTGCCTTCCGGTCGCATAGCCGCAAGCCTCACTTCAGGCACGAACAGCGGCGGCAGCCACGGAGCCCTTGGAAATCCTGATCAGTGTTCCATCTTATCGTCTGCTGCGTTCGTTTACTGACTGGCTGGTGTGTCCTTCGTCTCCTGGCCATGTTGATATCTATGTTCCTCGATGTTGTTTCGCTTGTCTCCCCAACAGCTACTCAGACGCTGCTATAATGATAGCTTCACTTGCTATTCGGTTCCTCGATATTGCCCATGCGGCGCTCCCTCGACGATTTTTTTTTCGTGGCTATGCTGCTAGTCCTGTTGCAGCCGTTGTTCTTCTGCTCTTAGACGCAAACCAATACCGCCTCTTCCCGACTTCTTCTTCGCTGATCACGATTGTCCTGAATGATAATGGACGACGCTTCCCAGGTAGACAAGTAACGGGCGCGTGGAGGCGACCGTTTCTGGCAACAGTAACCGAAGTAATGTAAACGTAAACGTAAACGAGACGTGGTTGAAGACAAGTTCGCTCGACTCTACGGCTTAGCCATTGCCGTCACTTGCGTCCGTACGGTAAAGGCCTTTTTCGTTCTGCGAGTGATCTTAGCGGAGGTCCGAAGGCCGAGTGGCTGGGTTGACCTTTTGGGGTGACAAACAGCCGGAAGGAGGGCAACAAATCTGTTATCGGTCAACGCCAAAAAGAAGATTCGAAGGGAACGAGCTACTATGCTGCACTTTCGATGGCTATTTCTTTGCTCCTCAGCCTCTGTTGGGAACGACAAGAAGAGAGAAGGGTGAAGATTCGGCGAGACTTGCAACGGTAGAGGAACAGCGCGGACGACGACGTCTGTAAGAAGAATGGCTCCCTTTCCCTGTGCCCGTTCGAGCCGCGTAATGTGTTCCCTTGTGGTTGTGGCGCAACAGCCACACAAGGCCGTCGATTCCCTCGGGGTGACTTGGCGAGTGTACAGAAAGGCCGTCCAGCAGCAGCCTAGAGCAAGGACACGCCTCCTTTCTGACCACACGGTAAAGATTACGAGCAGTCTGACTGAGTTACCGGAGAGTAAAAGAGAAAGAGATGCAATAACAAGACATATAGATAGTGAGGCAGTACGTACTACGGAAATCGGCGTGGTGGCGATAGGGAACAGTAACCAAAAGAGGCTCATATTTGAGTTAGGCGTTAAAGCATATTTACTCCTAGGAAATGATTTGAATAAGCTCTTCCAGGTTAGCGAGTGCCAGTACGCTAGCTTGAATCAGGTATCCTATAATATTTCTACACGGCAACAATAACTATATATATTGGAAAAACTACGGCTTTTACAAACACATAGTAAATTTCGAAGAAGCATGGAGACAGAAATCTACGTTTAATTAATCTGGGCTTAATAATGAGACATATATAAATTTAAATGTCCTTGGATGCAAACAAATAAGATAAATCCGAGCTTTAAAGAGGCGCTAGGATACGTTTTCGTGATGTATAATAATAGATCGTCCTTTATCACTGTGACTAGATTTCTCAGAAATTAGGTATGAAGCCGCATATTAGGATAAATGATGGTTAGCGAAGACCATTTCTTTAGCGTGATCCTGGGATAGAAATTCTTTAGATTTGGACGTTAGCGACCCACTAAATTTAACAACGAACATGATTATAATATAAAATTACAAATTTGAAAAGCCGTGAGATAACTTACTGCCCAAGTGCATGAATTGCGATTAGGCCCACCTCTTAAAAAGTCAGGTGTTTTGATATTGACTAACTGTTGTACAGCAGAAAAATTGCAGTACATCACTCGCTATTGGTGCCACACCCCGACAACGAAATCCCCATCCAGCCAGATATGTGGTTCAGGTCAGACAGAATCTTAGTCAAAGGCCGTCTTAGGATATGTTGGGAGTGCCCGCCAAGGAAAATGCCGACCCAAAGTAACTCAGTAGCCTGTTCGTAGTGTTGGCGGTAATGGTGAAGGGGGCACTGTGCTGTCACCCTATAGAAAAAGTTTTCTTCTGGCCTTTAGGGACTTGTACGAGGCTGCACTCCATCCCGGACCTCCGAACTCGACAGCACTCAATGTCTGGTGCTCGGCGCTTAGCGGCGGCGAAGTCGCCTTCACCGCTTCGTCTGCTTCTTTCTGCCTTTACTAGAGCCGTTCCCTCAAAGGGTTTATTCGACGGGGAAACATGTACGGAAGGAGTTAAAGAGTAAGGGCAGTTGCAACCTCTTACCTGGATTAGCAAAGACGTTTCTTCTACAACGCCTGTGCTCAGTACCGTTGCTGCCGCCTTCGCTGGGGGTGCGGCTTTTAACTCCTCAAACTTCCTCTGCTTTTTTTTGCATCCGCTTCAGCGACAAAGGCCCTAAGGCTGCCAGAAAAATAACAACGACCTCCGCTTTCCATCACGCCGAATCGACCAAAACGCACACACGACGATGACGCCAGACGACGCTGGATGGTCACAGCCAACACCCGCGTGAAACGTATCAGCGCAGTCGAATTATGGGCTTTTTATGAATAAGTTATGCAAATGCCAGCTAAAGACGAAACAACAAATCACGAGAAACATCTACAATTATCCAGTGCCTAAGTGACAGAGAACTGTATAGTTAAAAAAAATTAAAATAAATTAGAAACTAAGAGATATTTGTTATACTAACAAGGTAGACTGCTCAAAAGATCTTTGAAATGGTATCATTTAGATGTAGGTCTCTGTCTATTGGGACCATAGTTACACCATAGTTAGTTAGGATTACACAGTAAGGGTCTTCGTACAATCGACTTCGAAACAAACTACTTGAACTCATGAGATCTTCTGATATTCTATGTGGTATTTATAAAAAGCAAATAACATTTTACAAAGAAAACTCAATCCACGCCTCAACAGATCTTTCATTAGTGTCTAATTATAGTACTCGTATTAGGCTATTTATTATTCGTATTGGAGTTGCATTACCTCCTAGTCTTTGAAGCGTCGGTATCATATTAATACATCCCAGAAAACGAGTTACAAGTTAAAGCACGATTACAAGGAGTTCTCATGTAGATATTTTTCGAGGTAAATGAAGTTCGATAGCGTCCACATGCCTACACACCCACTTCGTTGCACGCGGATATACGTTTGCAAGGTCCGAGAGCGGTGCACTCATGCCGCCTGTACATCGTTTTTGTTATTGCGTACGGCATAGTCTAAGTAAAAGTGAGCAGTCTTCCGGTAGCAATCCAAGTTCCGACTATTGAGGCTATTATTGCTATGCATTAGTTTGTTGCGTTTGGTTTCCATCAGAAAGATAGGAGGCAGCTTTGGGATAACTGTAGTAAGATCAAATAAAATTAACAAGTTTACGTATTGCTGGTTGCGTTCACTACATGCTCAGTTAGAACTTCGTTTGGATGGAAACTCAGACAGAATTGCCCAAATAGCTCGTCATGTGCTGTGTAACACGTACATGCCGGTAATAGCAGACAGCCATCAACAGGAAGGAGGCGAGAAATCGAGTAGATACAGGGTATCGTGCTGATTTTTCTTACGTTGTATTCGTGAAACCGCGACTATCTCGCGTCCCGCGCACCCATAACAGGAATAGCGACGGCAGAAAATTGAATGGAAACGAATACAATAAAATACAGGAATAAAAGCTTTGAATACCTTATTCTCTTTTAGTTATTCCAGGCTAAAAAATGACCCAATGTGAACCCTGTCTAATTATAGGTTCATGGGCCAACAAGATCCTCAATTGCCCATTAAATGATTCCGTCGTCAGCCCGCTTGATTACTCAAACCCCATATAGGTATTCTCTTGAATGTTCGACATACCTTATTCTCACGTACTGACGCAGATAAATGTCAGCGCAACGTAACCCTTTGACAATTCATCTTGGGCCTCATGTCTTCCTAATAGTCGCCGTAGTAGTGTGTAATCTTTTCCCTCGATGACACTGATCGGAAAATAATAAACAGAAACGTTCATTATTTTCCGATCATTCATTTGTAAAAGAAAATGGAGCAGTGGTAACTCCCTATATATAAGTTACAACTTTTGCTTAAGAGTATATATTGATCGGATAATTATTATTCTATTACATGATAAATAGACGTACGGAGCTACATGCGATATTATTTAGGTCACTGATCATTCTGGGGTAGACGGTATCTTCTGTCGGACAACTCATATAATACTCATGCTAGCGGCATCTACAGTTCTAAAGCAGGCGTATTTAGCTTTCCCGCCACAGCATCGAGTACGACACCATTCGTTGCTGCGACGCTCGTAACGATCTACTCAATTTGTAGATTAAATTTATGATAAAATATATTACGATAGATTTGATGCCAGCGAACATGGCGCTGTGTCCATCGCACGGGAGAAGCTTGGTTATGCCATCCGGAGATGCAAAATTATGAGTGATAACCGGCCGGGCCGCAATGTTCGCCGTAAATGTACCGACCTTCTGCCGTCTTTCCGTTTCAGGGTAGACCGGACAAAACCGCACGCATACTTGGGTCCATAATCGCAACGATAGAGACTCATTCATTCAACATACACCATACATCATTATGGATCCAATCGGCGCTAGACATTGGCCGTTCTAAGTTCGATGGTCGAATCCACTGAGAGATCGAGATGCCGAAACACATTGGGGATACGGTGGATAGCGGGAGAAAAAGGGGACAGGGCAAGAAAAGAACGCGTGCATCGAGTCATTGGGACGCTTCGTATGTCCCAGATGATTGATACAGCTGTTGTGACATACGAATTGGTCTAGTTGTTGAAATTTGAAGAAGTTGTCGAAATCAATGTCCTTAGAGAACGGAAGCATTGAAATCGCAGCAGCATTACAGAAGCTTTGTATGATGGTGCGGATTGTTTTTATATTCGTCATTTAATTAATATATGTATTTGGGACGATGGTATATTTATCAAATTCCTAAACTATACCCTATTATAAGCGACTGTAGTGTCTAAAGAAAGCAATATGGATTTCTTGGGACATTAGGTGACCGCGGAATTGCTCTGAATTCGAAGTCGCGTCATCCGCATTACGGAAGCGTGGCTATAAATGAGGATATTCGTTATGTTCAACGTAGTTATGATAGAAGAATACTATAGAAATAAAAGTTACCATGAAAATAAAATTAATTTTTGCCAGTAGTTCCTTTCTAATGGATACGCCTCCGCCGCGCCGACTGTAAACCCATACCGTCGCAGTGCATACTAATTTAATGGGGAGCAACACTGGTGCTATAACCGCCTCTATATGTTACGCTGTATTTGCTGCTGAAGTGTGTACCTCTATCAAGAAGATGTGTGCGAAGCTCGCCCCTGTAATAAATTGTGAGCTCATGTTAGTCGTGCCTAACGACCTCGATTGTCATTAAAGGAAAGAGCTTTTCAACTCTCAGCTGATTTTATCAGAGGGCAATATGCGTACTGCACAAATTGGGTCACTTGCTTTCATCACTAATAAAGCTATGTGCATGGAAGATATTTGCCCTCTGTTTACCTTACTGTTCATCAATCATGTTATACATGCCTTCAAGACCCACGAAATAATAGCTACAAAATAATATAAGTAATTACTATATATATGCTTGTTTAGTAATTAGTTTCGTTTACTGTTCGATGTGCCGTAGACGACGTAGTTCACTTCTCGCTCTTGGTCTGAGACTGTCTCCACGTATTATGTATTCCGCTGCGCACCTCCCTTGTATGTTTTTTAATTGTGTGAGCCTATACGTACGGCGCCATCTCTCCGTTTCCGTATCTCTTTCCCTGCCGGTGTGTGCGTGTCTATCTGCAAACGTTCGTTCGCAGTAGTAAACTTCCTAATGGACTCCGGCTTCCCTCTTTTCTTAGAGCCCTCTTTGGCTGCGTTCAGCTTTGGGCTAAACCACAGAATCATGACTGTTGGAAAATCTAGACTGGTCGGGACATGCTTCCGAAGCTGTCGTGTGGTTTTCCCGCGGCGCGTTTTTCTGCTTTCAGATGTAAGCGAGCGTGAGTACAAAGCGAACTACGTCGCCGTCGCAGTCTCGTCTGCCGTCCGCTGCGGCAGCACTAGCGTAGACGATGACGACGGAAACTGAAATGAAATGAACACTCCTGTAGCCGCAAACGCTACCAGGATGACGGCACGCGCCGGTAGCAGTAGCACTACTACATCGCCAGGGCCAGTTCTCGTTCAGTGCGGATGAGATGCTCAGGACTTTCACGAGCTGGAGGGTCGCACTACCACAGGCTAAGATCCGCATAGCTAAGCCTGAGCAGAACGCGCGCACGCTGGCTGAATGACTGACTCAGAGACTCATAGCAAACGGTTTGCCGATGCCTGTACTGCAGTGAGCAGCAGTTATGAGCGCCCATGAGTCTGCACTTGCCCCCGTGCGGTTCCACCCCACTTTCATCCCATAACTCTGCACAACACTGCTTCCCATCCCACGCGGCCCTCGCCGACAACATTGTCAGAAAAATGGAATGTTGTGGAATGATTATAAAGAAAAAGAAGAGAACAAAAAAGAGAGAAATGTAGGCAAGGATGAAAAACACTACCGTGGTGATATTCGCGCGTATGATGGACGAGTTTGTGCAAGTGAGCTAATCTGCGCCACGTAAGGCAGTGGAAATAGGACGATAGGCAGCCGAGACGAAGTACAAAGCAGGCAATAGCAGCAGCGGAAACAGCGCTACTAGAGTAGGTGGGAACAAGGGCGGAAAAAAGGCTCTCCACCTAACAGAGATTGTTGTATGAAACTTCACCTAGTTACAATGCTGTTTGTGTTACTGCAAATGTACTATTGTATTTTAGATTGTTTGCCATGTGATTTGAATGGAATTGTTGGGCTAGGTGGACCAGATACTGCGTACGAATCGGTTGATCCTAATCTGATTAAAGCGTCAAACAATGTCACTTTAACTAACTATAGCGTACTATCCCTCTTTTGGGCGTATCAGATATTCACAGTGCCCCACAACACTGGTCTTACTTCTGTCGCTTAGTTGTATCTGATAAAATGAATACGACGCTTCGCAGTAGAGCGCTTTGGCCGCGTTACCATCAGTATTATAGTTGACGCGTCTGTTTCCTTCTATTATGCACTATTGAATTTTCAGATATCACTATTACCATGCCCCACTTTTTCTAAAATTTATACATCGAGAAGAATACTGTTGGCTTCAAATGTCGATCGTATATGCGATCACCGTAACGTAATTGCCCTTTGATAAATGCTACACCTTATTAGTGACTCTGAAACAGTATTCGTACTACCGTTTAACTTGATACTTGACGTTTCAAAAAGGCTTATCAGCTAGACAAGATCCATATAGACACTATAGGGCCTGTAGCTACACATAACATTAACAATTGCTAGCTAAGCCACACATTCATACTACTATTTGTAATACTATCAAGTACGGTTCTGCTTACTGGTTAAAGTAGCGGGTCTAATAGACGCGGAAAAATATCTAGGAAATGGATTCAGTGAACTATTTTCGCTTCATAGCCTATTACAAGCAAAGGACCTTGGGCAAATATAGCATCTTCGTTGTAGAATGATCGGGTTCAGGCTAGCAGCGGCTTCTGCTACAAGTTACACTCTACACGTACATGCGTAAGTCGACTTCTGTGCGCGTGGCACTCGGGTGTCCACTGTCTAAGTTAGTGGTGGCATAAAGGGCTGCTTTATATGTGATGGTGCTGCCGCCGTTGACATCTCTGCATCCGCTAGCTAAGTGGTGTTTCGGCTGGTCTTTACGAGATTCTATATAATAGCTATATAGAATAGAGTAAACAGCTATGAAGCGGGAGGGCAGTAGGGAAGAAAGAATGATGGAGACCGAGAGAACAACGTCACAGCTCCAGGCCTGTTTGCTTATTACTGGCTTGGGCTTTTATATTCCACACCATGCGTTTAGCGCACAGCGAATGTGGGCAAGCGTGGCCAACGACCGGCATTATGGTTGTCTATGAAGTAGACAGACGATTGGGGCCTCTTCCAGCACTTAAGGCCTCAGAAGGATAAGCTCTTTCATCTTCTTCTTTCTTCTTCTCACGCCGACCGGTGAAGGCTACACGATTGTCCAGCACCCTCATCAAAAGCCCCGTGTCGATATATGCCATGCGTTTCTCATTCTGTACATAACTCGCTTAACGAGAAATACTACTCAGGTTTTACCGTTTTGGTTTACAACTAGGATGTAAGGATAGAAGTGCCTTCAATCCTAAAAGCGATATGCGTAGATGATCAAATTGTTATATATCTGAATCACATACGCATGGCTGACATATGTCATCTAATTGGAGAACATTGTGTTCTGTGAAAAGTTTCGCGTTGTTAGGCGGCCTCCATTTCAATTAGGCGTATCGGGCCCATGCGTTTTGCGTATGTCAAAGTGTTCGAGTACGTTGTCAACCCAAAACGACGCTAGCGGTGAGGTCAGGATTCTATTAAAGACGATATATGCCTGTATGCGTGTAGATATATTTGCTATGTGCATGATGGAAGGGTATTAATTATCAATAATTTAGCATCACCAGGGCGGCAAATTATACAGTGGCTTAGACGGACCCCCCGATCAATTGCCGGGCTGAACAACCAAGCGTCATGCGGTTACTTACGTTCCTTACGAAGCCCCTGATCCCAAGGCCCTTAGGAGCAGCAGCAGTGTGAGGAGTCGGCGAAACTGCTGCAACATTAACGATGCACCGCTTCTCGACGATGAGACAGTTTCCAGTCGACCTCGCTGAGGTCGGGTTATTACTAAAGCTTCGTCGTTGCGGCGAACACAGGTGCCGTTGATCGATTACTCGGTAACCTGCCGATAGGATTGTAGATGACGTGTCTGGGTAGGCCATCGGGTATTTAAAGAAGAACTTATTATATCAACTATTTTTTATCACCTCATACTACTAGCAGCAATCTCTACTTCAGCCATTTGTTTCTCACTTCAGCTCGAAATAGCGGAGGTAGCAGCTAAAATAACGACAATTTCTCACCGACAGATGAATCCCCAACTGTCGCTGCTGCTAGCTTTAGATTCTCACAAGTTAATTTTTGCTTAACTTGAGTTATTCGCAAAAAAAGTTCTACGCAGCTGGTAGGCGGTTTGCTGACAAACATTTACAATGAGGTCGTAGTTATCCACCAGTGCTAAGTTGATTTGAATCTGCTTTGTTGTCGCAGAATTGTGTTCGGGAACAAATAGGCAATAAGAGTAAGCACATTCACCATAGGATCTTTTTTTATTTTTGGCAGAGATTATCAACAAGATAAGTCACTTATGCCTAACCCTTCAACAGCTATTAAACGTATAACTTGCAAGTGGGAAAGCACTTCTTTTAACAAGAGACTGAGTTAGACGACCAGCCACTGGTAACGGCCTTTGCATATTGAAACCCACCTCTTTTATAAAAAGAAGTCGGAAGTCTTCTTAACGAATCAGATGAAATGGGTCGATCGTTTGTGTGCAGGGTAATACTTTGAACCCTCGGAGTTTGAGGGTCTCATGAGTTTAACTATCGCCACTGAGAATAGCTTGTTTGGATGGTTATTTTTTAAAGGTTAGAAACAAATAGATTTAGTGTACTTATCGCAAGAATAAAATCGAAAAGCTAGGACAAAAAAGAAAGCCAAAGAGGACTCAAGAACACTTCTCTCTGTTTTCTATCTCGTTAGTCAGACTATTAGTAATAACGATTTCGACGGCTTTACGAACTTCGTTGAGAAGGCAGAGTGACTCGTATGAATTAGTTATCACCATGACTTTTACGCTTTCGTATCTGGAGCACTTTAGCTCTCGCTGCTCTCTTTTAGAAAGAAGTTTGGTGGTTGTTTATCGGAGAGAGCAGCAAGACCTCATGTTAGCCCTATCCACGTAACTAAGTTATCGGTGCGGCCAAAATTATCAAAAAGTAAAATGAACTGAAAACAATCATTACTAACAAGGCAATAGAGGACAAATTCTTAATGGCAGCGTTACGTCCACGTTGGACATTTCGCAAAAATACTAAAGTCTAACCCAGTACCTATTCTGAGACTTGTTGATCGGGATACCACCTAGTTTATTCGCTACGGAATCTATTCAATGAATAAAGATTATTTTGTTTGTATCTACACGGACCAGTATATTGAAGGCATGAAACATGGTACACACAGTATCAACGGTAAGCATCAGAAACATGTGTTTTTAGTTAAAAAATAACACTTCATTAAAGGTATGCCAAAAAAAATGCGGCCTCGTGTGAGTCCTAGGTAAATGTCGACACGAGTCCTCCATCGCGAAAACAGACTTATACGGTTCCTTGTAGAGGACTGCTCAGAGTATATAAGTTTGGTCTAATTTAAGCTAAATGAAATACGTGTTTAGTCTTCGTATGAAGCCCTGCAGTGGAAAGGTGGGCCATAATTCTCAACAAAAAAGACTCGAACACTTCGTTAACAGCGTATTTTTACAATTCCAGTTGACGAATATTGTTTGAAATTTTCAGAGTTCTATTTTTTTGTGAAGGATATCGAAGTTTCCCGAAGGCGAAGCAGAAAAAATGTTACAATGCAAGCGGAACTAAGGAATGAATAATAAAATGCGCTAATCAAGGACAACACACCATTTTAACGATTCAAAAAAAGATTAACTGATAGAAAATAAGTTCTATAAAAAAAAAAACAACTTCCCGGAGTTTTCCAACTTGCCGTTTTCCAGTAAACATTGATGACGCTGCTAACCAAAATCGAGTGTGGGCAACAGGAAGATAATAAATGACTTGGATAAAAGCCCGTTAATTTGACGAATCTTTCGAGATCATATTTATAATTGGACAGCTATAAACTTTCATGTACCTGCACAGAAGTCAGACACATTAGCCGCCTGGAAAGAAAGGGTAACGTCATTGTATGTGGATTCAGTAAGGACGCCGTTTAAGTTGTTCGTTCTTCCTTAGTAGCATAAAAACCGAGAACTGAGCATCCTTATATTTCCGTCTGCGACAGCACTAAGGCTATATAGGAGCAGGAGAGCCTTCTACTATCGAACCTTTTTTTGCGTGATCAACGTTGAACAAAGCGGGACTACGTGTTTCAGACTTAGCGCAACCGATTTACGTAAAGAATGCATAGATATATTTTCTCTCAGTAAAATAGTGATGAACACACCCAGCACACTGTTTCATATGTACACATGTGTCACAATAGTGAGATTAAAACGGTCCCGATAAAGTCCGATAAACTGTTGTATCCGTGTGCTATTAACGTAAATAGCATTGTAACACCAAGAAGACTTTTCAGTGGTAATAGACGTTACAGAATCCGAATGAAATTACCGCAGATGCGTTTTCATTAATTCAATGAATTTTCATGCGTGTCGAACAATTGAACGCATCAACCGGAGGCTCAGCCACACAGGTCTACGGAACAGAGGGACTTATGTTTCATGCTAAAAAAAAAAGGAACCTAGGAGGAGAACAACAAAGAACGGAGGCGGAAAGGGGTAGTCATGCCGCTCCGAACAACAAATAGCGAAGGGAATAAGCCTGTTTCAAATCATTTTGGAATAGCCGATATCATTGAAGAAGTTCTCCTTCTTGCGCTCGTTATCAGCCTAGCATTGGGGAAATACGCGTGATCTATAAAGCACTGAGCAAAAAAACGGACTGATACAGCCTAGTTGATCTGTTCAACCGGTTATTATAGATATAATAAAAGTATACGGCGTTAGTCGAATCGATGTCGTTTCAAAAAAATAAGAACTTTATAGAAACGAAGTTCCAAACTAGCGTCGGAACAGATAGTTATGCACTTGTGTGACAAGTACAAAGTACCCGCAAGGATTTCTATCTTTTTTATCGATCTATTTGTCACAGCATTACTTGAACAATATCTCTTGCTCTGTTTGAAGTCAGTTAAAACACAATCTGGTATAACAATTGAACGAATAATTTAGCATTCTGTGATTAATTAGCGGGAAAGCAGCCTAAAAAACCAATTCAAATTTGCCATCAGTTTTATAGATTAGTTGCCCTTGCAGTGCGTAGTGTAAATAGATTTAAATTAGGACACTGATATTCATAACTGTTCGATAAGGCCCAGGAACTGTCTCAGTTGGGTATACAGTTGCTGTCTCTAGGCTAAGTGAGCTGCATTAGCCAAATTACCTTTATTTACGTGATGAAATGTCATTCGTGCAAGAAATCGTAAAACTTAATCGTCTGCTATAGGCTTTTTTTTTTTTCGATTGACTCTCACGCATCGCCCCTGTGTTGAGTTCAACAAGTCAGTATATAAAAACATCGAAGCTAAATAACTACTACGAACTAGTAATCTATAAGTTACAAAGCCCCTGCGAGCGCCGTATACACGACGAGAAGTTAAGTATCTGTACGAATGTCGAGGTCATCGAACAACTGGGTTCAGTCACTGTGTCACGGGTTTGCCGCGGGCCAAAAACGGCTAAGAATCTAACAGCACGTGCAACGTCTCAGCTGCCGTGCTCATTCATGAAGCAGCTGGTAACGGCCCGTCCATTTGACTTTGAAGTTTCCAGATCGGGCATCGCCGTCATCACCAACATCAGCACCACCGTCAACATGCTTCTTTACTATCCGTCTTCAATCGGCCTAGTAAACAAAATGCTCGTTACCAAAAAAGGAATACAAATTAGTTGGAAGTTACCTGAAGACCTGAGTTAACTCGAGACCGACGAAGGGCTATAACGTGTACACTCGCCGTTGGCCACTGTCAAGCTTTAGAAAGCTCAAAAAACGCGGCTGTTGAGGCCCCGAAGCGAATTTATTTTGCTCTATCCCCTTGCCGGCCTTGCGTTCGCTTGTTATATTTGTCGCAACATTTCGTTTTTGCCGTTAGCGTCGATAGTTTTTTTATCGTTTCCGTCGCTTTTTGCTTTTTAGCTTGTTTTGTTAAAAGCTGCGTAGAGTTTTATTTCGTGCTATGTTTACATTGCACTTTAGGAGAAAACAGCAGTGCACGGACCAACCCTCTTCGATCGCTCGCGCTAGTCTACACTTTTACATAATGTCAGCGAACGCAAACAGGCAAACGAACAATTCAACCGAGTCTATTTCGCTGTAACCTCAGATTGCAACATTCTCCTAGAAAAAAAACCAGACAAACAAGGAAGAGACACCACGCACAGTCATTCTAACGTTCCCAACAGAATGCTGCGCAGAGTGTATGCTCCAGCAGGGGCATTTGTTCATACAAGGAAAGGAAGATCCTTGTTAACAGCCGATGTAAACGGAAACCGGGAAACTCTCTGCAGAAAAACACATGCAGGCCAGCAATGTAGCAATAACGATGCCCGAAAGTGGAACGGACGCAGGTAAACTTAACTTATAATTATGAATTAAGTTGTATTAACGATTCACTTACCGTAAGCACGTTTATCACTATTTTGCTAGTGCATGTTCACAGTAACTGAAGACTAAAGCGTAATTTCGTGGTTGTGGTTTCCGTTGGTGTTAAATTTTGATTAAACGCTTCTGTATATAATATGAGTTATCTTGTAATTGTACTGGCAAAAAAAATGAAATAAAGTTGAAAGGATTGATAAGTCCTATTAGGGTTGTCATTTTTAAGCAAATTGAGGCGGATAGGATTTTTACAAGGGACGTGCTAAGAAAATACATAACAATGTGACAAGGAGCCAATATGACTTCGTAAATACTGAATCTGCTGACTTGCTTTAGCCGTTCTTCGCGTGCTTAAGTTTAACAAGCGTCGTCGAATTGCTGCAAGGAAAATGGAGCGGGAATGACCTTTATCGCGTCGTCGATAGGACATACACTTAAGGAAATTAAGTTGGGGCAGTATTGATATTGTCAAACTGTTTTGAAAGATAATCGAAAGCAGTTCTTCTAAGTAGACCACTTTGTCTGCACAAGGTCAGCTTGAAACTTGTAACATATTTTTAGAGTACGCACATGTGACTCCAGACCCATCAGATGACTACAGCTGTGATGAATTATGCTCACTGTGCAACCTAAACCTGCAGGCGTGCTTTATCGCGTGAAGTCAACATTGAACAGAGAAAATGCAGAAAGGTTCCGTTGGACCGGCAAGGGAAACGCCGACTCCAGCCATTGTTTTCTGAAATAGACAGATGGTTTTAGTTTAACTTTAGGTAATGCCGGTACTGCGCCCGTTACTGCTGCTCTTGTTCCTGGTACCGTTAGCGTCTCAGCATCTTAGAGAACAGCTGAACGTAGGGGTGGCTGAAGTAACTGCAGGACACTTGGCGTTCAGCAGATGCATAATTGTGCCATAATAACCTATAGAGACATAGGAAATCACACACAACGAGTTTTCACACAGTCCATTCTAACTGCTTTCGATTAGCGTAGGTGTCAAAATTAAACTGACGGTGACTTCGGCTGGTTACCTAAAGGAGTGCGCGACAAGCGGCGCTGTCTTCCCGCAACTGAAATAAGCTGCCACAGCTAGCTCGACACACCGACGAGTCGTTGTTTTGATGCAGGTCGAAAAGAAGCAGCAAACGAAGTGAGCTAAAAGGCCACTATACCCAGCATCGGGTGCTCACGAAGGCTCGAGCAGGTTGTACTGTCGAGTTACTTCGATAAAAAACAAGTCACTTCATTAGAATTGCTTATGAGAAGCCAGTAGCAGGGCGTAATCGTCCGTCGAAATCTGGAACATCATTTATGTGTGAAACTATGATAAATGCTGTATGGGGTTCATTGTGTGTTGTTCATTGTGCTGTATGGGGTAAGTTGTTTATGTATTTAGTATTCGTGTAGGAGAAAGATCGTCGCAGAACATACCGTGTACTATGCTACAAGCCATAGTTGCGAGTGTGGGAATACATAGGACCTAGACGTTTTCGTTGCGCGCGGCACTAGGCTTGTTTTAAATAAAGTTGGCCTATGGAATCCCAATCATCTCGTCGCACCTCTAACCCAAGCAGCTTGGAAAACGCTTAAAGTGCGTTATGAATCCGCGCCTTTTATCGTTGAACAAATACGTGTACCTACTAGGCCATACATAGCTGTTCGTCAAGGATCTGAAACGCGAAATTAAGCTCCCCATCATGTCTGCCTATTCGGACTTCGTTAGCACATGGCAGAGAAAGATGGCGGATATCGATCCTGACTTATATTATTGCGCGAGCTATAACTAATAAAGCCTCTTAATAAATCTGAATAAATGAACTGGCACTTAGTTACACATTTTGGAGCATATGAGTTTTATCCCATCATATATAAGACAGCGGGTTTTTATTTACACAGGACTAGAGGGTTTCTGTAGAAAATGTGCTGCAATATAGCTTAGGTGAAATGTGTCATCATACGCTACAGGACTATCGTGAAGCTATCTTTCCGATCAAACGTACAAACCTTAGCATTTTCGAATCCACACATTCATGCAATACAGCACATTTCTTAAAACACGAAAAAAATATATATATATATATTTTTTTTATTTTATATAATATAATAATATAAGATTCCGTTTTGTGGTTCGTCGCCATTTACGAGATGGGCATAAATAACATACTTGAAGATCATCATCATCATCATCACCTGTCCACTAAGGATTTTATTCAGTTTGCCATTCTTGAAGCTTGTCACATCTTGTTGATATGTTCTGACCCCACAGCGGCACTTCCATCACTACTTGGGCATCTAGAAAATTGAATAATGACGTATTATAGTTTCATCAGAGGTCGTATTACTGGTTTGCTAAGCCTTACCTAGGCTGATTTAGTTCAAATTTTTGCCTCATCCGTCACTTGCCGAAAAGTTATTTTCCGAAAACAACAAGTTCTCGTGCGCTGTCCTATCAGTAGGGGGATATTAAAAGTGGCAAGGTTCCGCCGAGGTCATTTGCGATGTCTAGGAGCCATCAATAAAGTACATTATTCCCACACTACCATATTAGTCCTTTGCGATCTGCTGAAGTAGCGGGTACTCATTGGCTGTCCAGGACAGTGCATTCCTAAGTTGTCTCGTGCGACGTGCACAGAGTATGCAACAAGGCCATAGATGCACTTGCCCTATTTCTTTATTCCCCCTTATATCAGCTGCAACTCACTAGGCCGTAACAACAAGCCAGCAAAACTAATGTGTCAGGCCACAGTGATCCCTAGAGGCGTCGTCAGGCCATATCTTCCTGTATATCGTAGCCTGTTTCTCTACAACCTGACTCGCCTGTCGTGCCGTACAAGTTATACCACAAGTACCACAAGGCAGAAGATGTCAACGGGTTCTCTTTTTTTTTTTAGCAAATATCTTCCTTGCAGATTTATCCGAGTTTACCTTGAACATATTGCTCATAGACATAAATAATGTAAGAAGTGTTTTTTAATGTGTCTTCGTTTTTTAACCTCATCTTAATATCTACACTTTTTTCGCACCTTAAAGGAATATTACTAAACTAAATACGCTACAGCCTTATCAATGAATTTCTGTCATTTTTTTTGGTTCCATCTTAGTAGAATTTGTATCGTGTCTATACGAAAAATTTCACATCCTTCCGTTAACACATTAATGCAAAAATTGACACAAGCGGTAGATGTAGGATGAACATCATATGGCATATGCTACAAGACATTTTCTCAAAATTTTCTCAATTTTTACCTCGTAGCTAAGAATGTATGTGGTCCAACATTGTTGTTAGCAGATGGCACCTTTTCTGTTTTCCAATGGATTTTTTCAGTCGCTGGTTATAGACTTATAAACTGTTGATGACTTAATTGTTTTGCTAGGCAAAAGCAATTCAAAATGCCCGATTTTTTGCAGTCCCACCGAACGCATAGCATGACCCTTTTTTTTGGTATTATTGTGGACTTTGCCACAGATTGCGGAGTATATATATTTTTTTTATTTGCATATTATTTTTGTGTGTGATCTACATTTCATCATCCATCATCAACCGTATCCAAAATGGCTTGATTTCGTTGCTTTTTTACCAGAGTTCCACAAATAGAAGCACGGTCGTGTATATTCTCTTGAGTCAATTCGTATGCCGTCATGACAGCAAGTATTTTTTGGCCTAAAACTCTTCGGTAATAAATGTTCAGCTTCTTGGAGATATTAAGGTTATCCACGTATTGCTCTTGCGTAGCTTTATCAGTTTTTTCTGTGATTAATCGACCACTGTAAGGATCATCTTTCACATCGAAACTCCCTGAACAAAGGCCACAAAACCATTTTCGGGTCACTTTTTCCAATAACGTAGATTGAGCAGAAATCGCATACACTTCTTATAGACTGAGACAGTACTTATATCCTTAAAATATAGTGAATTTAAACGGAAATTTATCTTACCTTCAATGTACTCTTAAATCTCAACAATAAAAAATTGCAGCTAACTTTACCACAGTTACTACTGCCAACTCTCAACTTTCGAATGGTACAAGCGCCGACCCAATGTTGCTCATATTACCCTAGATCTATGACTTTAAAGTCATTTACTGAACAAAACGGTCAATACTCTTTCGACAATCATATATATCTATAGTTGTTGAAAAGAAGGAATAATATTTGTACATTATATAAACAAGCCACCAGTCTTATTTGAACATACCCCATTAGTGCTTTATCGCAGGTCAGCCCACACATTGCCTACGCTGTAAACGACTAAGAGACATAAATTTCACTGTCCTCGGCTAATTTCATATAGTTTAACATTATTATCAGTTCTTCTAACAGTCGATTACTGATATACCCATATTTTCTATTGCTGGCGAGCGCCAACTGGTTGGTGCCGTCGTTGTATAGACTTACAAAATAGACGGTGAACAAGAATCCTAAGCGCGGTGATAGGTGGGTTGGTAGTTGAATGAGTGTCGGTACTGTTTGGTAAGATCGTTGTAAGGCGTAATAGAATTGGTGCTAGGCAGCTTGAGCCGGGCACGAATGTTGCACAGTTTGCAGAATGGTGGCGGCAACAGCAGGGACGGCGGAAACAAGGATAAAACCTGTCATGAGCACCACTTTGGGGTGGTGAGGCAGTGAGAAACAGCAAACTCTCCACTGCCAACTTTGCTGCTATCTATCTATTCCGTACGAGCGTATGCTGCTGTTTCCGTTAGCCAGCTGCTGGCTGGCCCGTAACAGTGCAGAACAGGCGATGGGTGGCAGCGGAATGAAACCGGCCAACTGCTGGATGCTGTTTATCGGTTAGTCTGTAGATCTACATCATTGTTCTAGGTTGATGCCTTTATTGTACCAGTCGTTGTTGCTATTCTACTAATAGTGAGGGAAGAGGCAGACTACACGGCTGGCCGACAGAAAAATGTTTGAACGGCTGCAGCTTGGGTCGCGGCCCTCTGGCTGCGGGAGCGGCAACACCTGCTAAAAAAGTACGTTCTCACTCGTCCTACAACAGGAGGTAAGAAATGATGCGAAGAACGCAGTGGTTAAGACGCGGCACGCAAAAAAAAACTAAGCAGAGACGAAAGGTCTTCTCTTCAAAGGAAAACGTTTGTTGCCTGACGGGGCCTATGGCAATTGCTGTAAAAGCGATGACGGCAATCGGACCAAAACGAGATGGCCAAAATGTACGTTTTGTCGTATGACGATGAAGTAGGCCAGTTGAAATGCAAAGCGGACCATTCGTGAGTGCCCCTCTATAGGTCGGAGGTTGTGCTATCGGAGAAAAGCTTTAGGACAAAAAGGACAGTCAAAATAAACGTTTTTTAGTGGGAAAGTAACAAGATGAACTGCAGAGAGTCTATAGAGTAAGATGTTTTCATATTGAAACGTTTCGAATTCGGGAGGCTCATGCTTAGAGCTGGAAAGGTTTAATCCAATTAAGAAGCGTAACTGAAACGAATGCTACTCAAAATTCTACTCAAAATACTCTTATTTTTTCCATTTGTGGAGATAAACCACATGCGATGCCCCTAAAAATCTAATAGTACAGCAATCAGTTAATCAGTATTATCCAACAACAAAAAGTGTGTAAAAATGTTAATGGACTTCACATTGATCTTGATTTTACGCTCTTCTTCTTCTTCTTTTTGTAACTCTAAAAAAAATATTGCTCGTATATGGCAATAATGCATCGATATAGAGGAACTTTTTCATTTACTTGGCAGCACTAATCGCGCCGATTTTCAAAAAAAAAGACTGCTTTTGTCTTTGCTTTCCTTATACACGCATATAGGCAATATTTGTTAATAAAGCGAGTTTATTACTAAGTGGGTCACTGTCTGTTATTTGAAAGCGTTCGTAACAATATTTCCTGAGCAAAGTGAGAGAATTTCATAAGTCTTTTCGCAAGCAAACCCGATGAGTAAAACATGCTCTTCAATCAATTTAAGCAAATTTCCTTCACTACGGACTAACTACATGCTAGCCATAGTTAGGCCGCGTTAATATCTATAGCTAAGTAATTAACAAATATAAGATTTCAGAACCATCGAATCGTCACGTTAGCCTTGTACGAAAAACACCGTTCCTTTCTGTGATTTTTTCTTGTCTCTGACCGTAAAAGCGGTACCTGCGAAGATTAGTTTCGCTACGTAGTATTGCAGGGTCGACGTGCCTAAATTGGCCACGAGCTATTGGCTAGCTTTGTCGTACAAAAGGAGATACTTCTACACACGTTTTTGTTCGTTCACTCATACGCGTTGACGCTGGCGTTATCGCCAGTCGATGCTAGCGTTTGTCAAAGATCTAGAATCAAAATTTAGAAATGCAAAAATGGACCGTAACTAGGCATTGTGTGAACCGTTAAGACGTATAAGAGAGTCTTTACATTTATACCTCGCTGCATGTGCTTTTCATATTTATTAAACTTTGAATTACAAGCGGTCCATATCTGATGTGAAGTTGGACGCCACAATTGCTTACGTACAGCGGGAGTTCTCAATAGAAAGTAAACTAAGTTAAAAAAATCTATATTGAAACATACACGAAACGCAACTACAGTTTCAAAAAAGGAAATTAGTTAGTAATCATTGTCGTAACTTATGTAGATATCGAAGAACAATGGAATAGCATTATGGGAAAAATTAAGCCCGTTGTAGTGAGCTTTGTCGTAGTGCACAAAAAGTTGCAGTGAACTCCTATTTAGTCTACGCTGTCAATGTGGTAAGTTCTTACGAGAAAGTTTCCTTTCTACATGTTAACAGTATTGCTATATGAACTCCCTTAGACAGAGTAAAACGAATAACTTGCGACTGATAAAAACCATTCAAGAAGACTAAAAACAAAATGCCATAGAGAACCACTTGTTAGAGAACTTTGCTTCTTTCTAACTATTCTTTTCAAGTTTAAAGCATAAGCAATTTTCTGTTGTAGGTTCTCGCAGTGTTTTTATTTTAGCCAGTGAAAAGCCGGGTGTTGAAAGGCCCAGACATGGCGAGCAAAAGGGGATCGCATGCCGTTCGAAGGGACACGCGCGCCATTTTCCAAAGCCAACGTAACCAAGTATAATCCTACACAGTTGTATGGTTACTTTCCGGTACAAAAGATTAGCCATAGTGTGGGATCATCCGGGATGCGTTGAAGACATGAGCAGTACATTAGTCTCCACAGTATATCATACAATTATCCATTAAAGTCCATCAAAAAATCACAAAATCAAATAAGATGGTTTAACAACGTAAGGATTCCGCTGCGGCCGCCAAATTTGCAACAATGACGAGCTTGAACGCTGGCTCCTGGCGATTAACCAACAAGTTGACCTATGCTGTGTACCTCGATCCTGCCTGATTTTTTGCGTTCTTTATGTATATAAAATATAATGCTGAGAACTGACTGTATCCACTTGTAAAACCTACTTTCAAAAGACATAGTAACCCACTAGCCGTACTTTTTACTAAAAGCTTTATTTAACTTCCATTTGAGTTCACTTAGATTGCAAAATTATATCCACTGCGTACTACCTCTTGTCAGTGTAGATCGTTCCTTTTAGAGTCCTGAAATAGCTCAAATGCAATACCTACACCAAATGCATACATTTATTAATCAATACTGCCAAATAGAACATAAGGCGTTTATTAATTCTAAATGAAGATTTGAAGCCTACTATTATCTTATAAGGTAACATTTGTCTCATAGGACGATAGTTCTTTTGAAGCGCAGCTAATTCGCTTTTTGTCTACCTTAAATTTAATGTAAATCCCGTAGTCTGGCCTGTAGAGTGATGCAACGCCTATGTACTTTTTAACAATTGAAGAACGTTTAGACTATAGCTTAACATATTAGAAGTAGTATTCTTCCGTCTAGTCTTCTTAGTTGTTTGGTAATGTTTATTTTAGTTAACCTATCCTTGTTCATCCCGTCAGTACCTACACCATATTGGCCTAAAAGCCTGTCATATCAAAGTCCCCTTGTTGCTACTTTTTGATGCATTAAAAGTGTCCAGATGCTACAAAAGTCGACCTTCTCTCGCTGTTCTTTGCCTCTATTAATGCACGCCTTACTCGAAAGAGTGATTACCGCTATGTTGTCCTGCTTTCCGGTACGCCCGCTTCTCTACTTGTTTTGCTTTTATTTACATCAAACTCTCCATCACTTGTACTATAACCCCATCATTGACGGCTCCTAGTCGAAACGAGATCTTTCCGCTTTGGTTAATACCGAGGCTTACAATAATTCTGATTCAAATTTCCCTGCCAAACGACTTCTGGTCCGACATCGTCCACCCCCTATCGGTATTTCTGGCGGCAATTATTTATTGGACATCCACTACCTGCAGTCGCTCGGGTGTGAGAATGAGCAAATGTAGCGTTGTACTCACGTCGAAGACTAGTATGACTCTCGCCATATACAGCAGACAGCAATAAAAAAGACGAAAGCAATAGCAGAGTTTTCGGCAGGTTCGAATCTTTTGGCATTCGTCAAGTCAACACTTTGGCCAGTCTTACACGCACCGCAGGGCGATGATAGGGGTCCTGAAGTACCCTCTCTCTCAGTCGACTAAAGCTTCCAACATTTTCGGCCTGTCTCATCCCTCAAATTCAAGCTCGCCATTTTTTTGCAGGCTTTTTTTTGTATCTGTCAATTCCCTTATGAGTTATTAGTTGATGTTCCTAGCTTCTGCCTCGTGCTGCTGCTACCGCATCTCCTTCGGCGTGCTCTTCTGAGGACAGGGGGCTTCGAGAAACAGAAAGTAGCAACCGCATGAAGCAGCAGCTAAAGAGGTTATTGGACGTGAGAAGTTACTGTCCCGCTGTCTCCACCGACGAAGTCTCGCTTGACCCAAGCCTTCGACTTGTAGAAAACTCTGTTTGGGCTGTTTTGGTTTTATGTGAAGCTCTCGAACTGGGCACAGCTGGTCGGTGACAGGAGGAACGGAGGCGGAAGAACACGCCTTAATAATAAACAGGCAGAAGACTCACTCAGACTTCCTGCCGTCCACTCGCTCTTTCTTAAAGTGATCGCTACAGTAATGGTAGTGGAACGCAGGGGCAAACAACATCTGAAGCATCACATTTTCTTGTAGACGCGCTATCACTAGGGGTCTCTGTATCTGTACTACAGTTGGGGTCGTCGATCTGGAGGGGGAAAATAGAGAGAGGAGGTATTTTGAGCTAGCTCAATAAATCAAAATTGAAAGAATAAACTTTCTGCATGTAATGCAAGTTAATAAGTTCACATTTATAGTAGTTGCCCTTTTTATGATTTAAAAATCGCATCGTTATTCTGTGCTTTTTTGATGCGTCGTTGCATGCTTAATACAAAAATTAGTAGGCTTGAACTAATTAAAGTTTGAGATTCCGCGCTAATAGAAGTAAGTAGCATTGGCTAACCGAAACACTATCGACTAGCCTGTATAAAAATCGAGATAAAAGATAGTGAGAAAATAATTTGCTTAAATTAAGTAGTTCCATTTTACCCCACACTTTTTCTCACAATAGGTTACCATAGGAATTTCTTTTACTGCCTTCATTACGTTATGTAAAATAGTCTGAACATTATCGTTGTTTTTTAATACATATGTTGATATTACGAATCAAGGGTCACGTTAGCGCGATATCGCTTGTTTACTCTCACAAGGTTGGGATCCGAAACGGAAATCCACGCTTGCCATTGTGAAATCAAGGCACGCTATTGGGACGTTCGTCGTACGAATATCAGTTACGGTCGCTGCCCCATAAACAGTACGGATTCTGTTTTCCGTCTGATATATCATCGAGCATAAAACCCATTGTGATGTGGTTCTATTATATTTTAGCATCATTGCGGTATTTCATAATCACCCAGCATGCGTTTACTAACGTTACGCATCTACTTCAATTAATGTAGATACTTATCTACTTTTGTTAGCAGAATCTTGTCAATTTTTTTGTCATCATTTCGCTAGTTCAAATTATCGAAATGGCGCCTAATTATCCCCATTACGTTGATGCAGATGCTACAGAACGGATTTTTGTATGTAACCGCAGGTGGCGTAACATAACGTCGAGGTAGTGTTTACATGGCAGTAATTTACTCTAGGTACTTATTCAAGTGCGCGTATTTCTATGCCGCATCTGCATATGTGTTTGTCTATTTGTAATTTGTCAAGATTGTAACAATTACATCCTAGGTCAACTGTAGACTTAACAAGAAGAATTCCGCAAATATGGGAAGTGGTCACATTTAGCGACGAAAAGGGCTAGTATCTATGGATGACTCGCGTACTTTCCACCCGCAAAAATAAGTACACGCAAAAAAAGGAAAGGCTATATTACCTACATTCTGGACGTATCGTCTGGCGGAAAAGCAGATCAAAAGCCTTGTTTTAGGTGAACCAAACAGACAACTGATAATTTCACAGGTAAAATTTGACTGCGATAGTACTAGATTTATTATGATTTGGGACTATTCAAATAAGCCGAAGAACATTGTCGGTACTGATACATTTTCATCGTGACTTCATTGGAGAAGCGGTTTCATTTTCCGCCTCAATATAATGGTATCTTTGTGTCATATTCACCCCGTTGGCATTTGTTAGCTTAATCTACCCCAAAGTCTACCGTAGTCTTTTACGTGTTTGGATAAATTTAGAAACGTTGTAGCATATTTATAAAACTTATTTTTAATGTAGAAAAAGAATTCATGTTGTTCACTCATTTTTTAGCAGTGCATCTTCTAGGTCCCTGTGAAATAGACGCGACATCCTTTACTCCGCTTAAACGCAGCCCGTTTCATGGTTTCTTCCTTTGCGGAACAGTGGCAGTAGTTGAGGTTATATACCAACTACCATTTGAGCTGCATGTCGCTGTGGCCTTAGGGGTTGCGCGGAACGCTCGCTAACGTCCTGTCTGCTTTTCTCCGTATCGTAGGAGGCAGTTTTTCTTTTTTTTTTTTTGACTAGGCTTTTTTCAGTGTTCTTTCGTTCGTTGGTCCAGTTTTGGGTATGACATAAATCTCAGGGGAGCGACACGACAGGGCAGTGGGGGAAGCTGCTGGAGGGATGCACGAGTAAACAAGCCATACAGGATTGAGCAAGCGCATAAAGAGAAGAAAGAATGAGAGAGGAGGTGAATGAATCAATAAAGAGAGAACGAATGATAGCGGGCAAGGCAAAGGGCCAAAAGTGCGGAAAAGGGAGCGAGGGAGGCGCCTTCTGTAGAAGATCTAAAAGAACTCTGGATTTTGCTGTAAACCGCAAGTGCACCAGTAGAAACGGCATATCTGCTCCTCTCCCTTCTCTTTTGGATTTCAAACGCTCACTGTATTCTAAGTCGAGGTTCAATCCTGCTTTTTGCTGCTATTCCCAGCTGTCGTTACATTGAAACAACGACACCAGCAGTGCTTCGCCACTGCTGAAGGAAAAGGAAATCGAAGAAATCTGTTACCCCTCAGTATATATTCCCAAGGTTGGCAGCACTTCGTAGCTAAGGATCTCGACAAATGCATAGTGGTCACGACGCACGCTCTCGTACGAAAAGCATCGCTTAACTTTGCTTAATAATAAGGCCTACCCAGATAGGAGCTATATATATATATATAGATATAGCCCTGCACCGAAAAACTCTTCGAATTGTCTCACTGAATACTTATTTATGTAGACCTATCTTTGTCCTGTCAAGTTATGTGTTGTAGTTTGCTTGTCGTTACCCGTGTAGTTTCATTCTTTCTAAGTCAACACGATAGCCTTATGAATGAAGGCTTCAAAGATATACTGTATTCACCTCGGAGCGTATGGTTGCATCTATCTATCCAACGCAAAGGCAAGCAGATGGTTAGTCTTATATTTGTAGCCTGTGGCATGCAACTTCTGGCCAACCGATTCACCGTGTGTCCTCATTAGTCGTTTCTTGTGTATCCTATTCTACTCGGACGAAAAGGCTCTCACTTTCCGAGATGGGCGAGATCCCCGAGGGACACCTTAGTGACCGCCTGTATTGTGCGATGCCAGCAGAGATGGTTCGTCGGGTTCTTCTTTGTGCTTCATTCTACAACTATACTAACAACATCCCTGCCAGTATTCCCATATAAAAGGTAGGATGGCCTTGTGAGGGTCTACCGATCAGATTATACGGATTCACTATCCGCCATGTCGTTTGGATGAGTTGCGATTTTCAGCCAAGCCAGCTTCTTTAGCTGCTGCTCATGGCATAGCAGCCTCCGACCACAATAATAGAAACAAAGAAAGAACATGTCCCATTGATTATATAAAAAGGCTGTATGATACAGTTTAGGCCGTTCAAAACAAGCTCTAGACGTCTATCGCAATCGGAATAGTGAACAGTGCCTACCTTCACAAAAGAACTTCTAATTTCCATATCGAGAAAATGTCCAGTTAAAACCTTATATCCAAGATACAGGCCACGCTGTCGGTAACTGTTTAGAAACATAAATCAGTAGAGCCAAAGTTTTCCTAGGAAAACGAGCAACATATGATAAACGAGTACACAAAATGCATAGACGGTGATCGCATGTTGTCGGCAACTCAGTACGCTAGGTAAACGGAACTGTTATTGGTGACCCTTTTTCGCGTTTCGATTGACAGGCTCTAGATGCAGGCGCTTACCTCGAAACCACAGAGTTTCCTCTTTGAAAGTTTTATGCGATGTACCTCATCAATTGATTGTACTAGCATGTAATCGATAAGGGTAGATCAAGTGATGTTGATGATGATAAGTACCAGCCAGCAATTTGCGATGTATGTGCGATGGGGACTCACTCTCATGGAACCTACAGCAGCGACCATCGAAAGACCACTTTCTGTGCTTGACATGGCGACGAAGAAGCCACAGATTGGCCGATTTAGACCACATTGTCTGAGATTCGCTCTGGTTCTGCTGCTTCCACGGTTTTTCTTTTTCATGTGATTAATACTTAACGCCCAACCTAACGTCTAATGCTGTAGTCGGTCGACTAACTCTCTTGTCTCTACTGCTGAATAGATAGTTTCTGCACGATCCTTCCTGGTATTCTTCACTCAATGTCGTTTGCTTTCTAATAACATTAGCTTTATTTTTCGAGTCGGGGAAGTCTTCTTGGCTCGGCTTCGAAACTTAGAACAAAACTCCGCCCAGACATGGGAGGAACTGCTATAACTACTGCTTGGCAGGTTGTCTGTCGGTCCCAAGATCGTCTCCATCCTACATGGGGATATGTCTCTCACTCTTGAGGATTTCGTGTCCTGAGAAAACTTCTGGGGCCTATCTTCACGCACTTGCAAACCTCCCTAAAATCCTCCATTAGCTGTCGATTCCTTGGGGCGGTCAACGCATTGTCCTCTTGGCTTCAAATCATTGGCGGCATTTATTTTCTATTCTCCCGTTTTCGGTTAATGTTTAGCGAACACATAGATTCGATTGCCAGTTGATGAACTGGACTTAAAAACGGAAGCAAATAAATCATCCTCGGTCGACACCAATGCATTGACCTGTTCCCTTTAGTATCCTCTTTCGCAGAAACCAATGGTACTAGTATTCCAGGATGCTCTTGTCTCAGAATAGACGATTATCTGGCCTTCAAAGTGCTACTGTCAAAAGATCTAAATTACGAAGTTAACTGAATTCCAATGTTGAATTGACGCTCAAAACATCGTTTTACGCCAAATGCTTTTAAATGCAAAGACAGATGTTAAGCTGATCTCTCGTTCTATTAAGATGAAAAGCTGTACTTGACAAAGTAATGCAGTCTGTCTAAATTAAAAGAAGGGAACGTACTTTTGATAGCGATACAACACATTCAGTTTGTTCTACGATGCGAAGTAAATATAGCACAGTTAAGGTTCTCTTGCCATTTCATCTCATTTACGTACAAACATATGAACACCTCCAGGACAATGAGAGGGCCGGGGGAACTGGGGCAAATGGAGAACAGCGAGTGGCTGCCTTGCAGATAGACGACTGAGCAGCTTCAGCAAGGTTGGTGTCCGGAGAAAAGTGCGGAAAGGTTCGCAGTAGTATGGTGAGGCGCAGGGAAAAGGGGGTGGGCGAGACCGTACAACGGAAGCAACAGAAGAGCTTTCGGGAACAGGAACCGGGCGGTCGGTCGGTCGGTCGGTCGGTCGGTCGGTCGGTCGGTCGGTCGGTGGGTGGGTGGGTCAGTCAGTGATTGCTTCAGCCGGAGACCCGGCCGAGAAGCGTCTGAGGAGCGCTGTGTAGAAACGGGTCGGTAGCAACATGTCGCGACAACGGAGGATAGAACGAGCAGGACGGAACTGTTCCGGAAATGCTAACTGAGTCGTTCCTTCTTCTTTCAGTCGTGCCTTGCACAGCAGAGTTAGAGAAGAAAGCCGACCGCGCCACTGGACCATAGCCTATATCCGGGAGGATGCCTTCAGGCCACCGTGATCGCAGCGGAATTGCTTAGCTTGGCCCGACAACAACAACAACAACAACATCGACAATAATCATAATAATAACAGCAGTAGCAACAGGAACAACAGCAGCAACACCAAAAACCACAACAGCAGACACCACAGTAACAACAGCAGAGCAACAACAACAACAACAATAGCAGCAGCAACAACGATAACAACAGTAGCAATAACAACAACAACAGCAGAAACCACAACAAGTATAATGATAATAACAATAACAATAAATTTGGTACCTCTAGTCGCCGACAGACCATTTAAAATCGGCTTACTTTTCAACGAGGACCATTTTAGCTGAAAGTAGTATTCTTTATATTTTGTTTGCTAGATTGGTTGCCTTAATGATTGAAGCTTAAGTAATTTTTTTATTGACGTATCCAGCGACACGTGCATTCGAAGTGGACACTCAAAGGACGAACAAACTGCCCTAAAAGTACAACCTGGTTGCGCTAAGCCTATAAGGGGCAAACGAGTGTACCATCTATCCTTAGAATTTCGGTAATAAAAAAAAAAAACAAAATACAGAACCTTGACCAAGAACTCAATTACGCTTGTCGAGAAGATACAAAGTTTCTTTTACGGCCCGAGTACTGTTAATGTGCACGTAACGTAGTCCTACGGGATTATTGCCGACTATAAATGTATGGAGTCGCGTCAGAGCGATAATACAGTCGTGGAAAGGAGATGCGAGCTTTCTGAGAAGTTTCGTAAGCGGTCCGGTACATTCGCTTCGGTATAGAGTAGTCGAATTTTATTTTTTCACTGTTTTTATTTAATTTATTGATAAAGGACTACACAATCGGAGAGAGACCAAAATGCCAACTTCACGTATCTACATATAATTTAAATGCAAATGTAAGGAAACGCAATACTTGCGTGAATTTAGGGCCTAATTACTACTTTTGTCCTTGTGACTGTTCCCCCTGGCTAACGTTTATTACTAGCAGGTATAAAGACAAATTAAAAAACCGCATTCATAATTTCGATCGAAGTTTCATAATAAACGATCCGAATTGAATTGGCATTTTTTTTTTGGTGAAAACACACGAATATTTGCTACCAACAGCGCTAAGTTTATAATTAGCAATAAAAAGCAAACTGGCATTGCATGTCACCTATACAAAAAGAAAGATCTTCATCGATTCTTCTATAATCTTCTGTGAATCACTACCTTATTGGCAAGGCTTCGAAGTTGGCATGATGCAAAACAGTTTGAACATAACTATGACCTCTCATCCGCGTCGCTATCGAGTCCAACCTATACGCTTCCCAGACGGCTTCAATGCTACCTGCTAAATCTATCGGAAGGAATGCCACTCAACCTCGTACATTCGGTGTCTTTGTTGTACGCAATCAGGATAACAATCACGACAACAAAGTAGTCGTCTTGGCCGTAACATTGAACGGCATTCTGGTAGGCCTTCTCAAGGATTGCTGACAGCAAGAAAAAGCCCCTTTTTTATCGGACTTCCTAACTGTCTTTGATAATAGGGGTCAAGCATATAAAGAGCATCGATGTTATATTGTTGTTCGATCGAAAACTGGTTCGAATTCAGTCAGAAAAACTTATAAATTAGTTCGCTCCCTGTAATCAAGCAACTATTTATTTTGACTCTATTTATTATATCATCGTACCTTATCCATCTTGTGAGTTGTGTCCTAAGTCCCTCTCATACGTTTCCTTTCGACCCATGAAAAATTCGGTTTTATTTTATTGATGCGATAATATTTACGTATAAATGCAATTTCTCTTCTCAGCTTGCGCCCACTCTAACCTGTTTGTTTATGGATTCATGTGTGTGGCACAATTGTTGCTATCGTTTTTGTTGTTGTCATCCTCTGGTGTGAAGTTTTTGCAGTACCGTGTTTTTTGCCTTAGCGTGTTGGGCCTCGCTAGCTTTTCTAGTTGTTGAGAGCTAGCAAAGATGCATTACAGCCCCGATCGTCCAAGCCATTTCTTCCCTTTCGTCGCATACCCTCTGCTGTCTTTGCGAAGGCGCGACACAAAGCTTTTGAGAATGCGAGAAAAAAGATTGGTGGAACAAATGCCGAAGCTGGGGCCAGTTAAACAGTAACCTTAACTGAGCCTCGGCTCAAAACGAGCTGCTCATACTTTCCCTCTAGGTCCAATCCCTCTCAGGCTTCAGCCTGGCGCCAGGGAAAGTATGCCGCCTACGAAACTGCCGTAGAGACCAGGGCAGATAACCCAGGAGCTTTATAGAATTCTGGCTCTATGTAACTTGTACCTAGATGGCTCTGAACATTCGTATAGAATACGGAAATATTCTGTCATCGTCAACTGGCTCCCACTACACGGAACCATGGTATCGTACTCGAGAGAATATTTTACTTTCGTCGAAGGTTTATATCAGTAGCTTTATAGAACTTAACTGGTCTACAATGTTGGTTTCGTAAAATAGCCGACGTGTGGGGTGATGCTTCTGTAAAATATGTAGTCAAAACTTGGAATCTTCCGCTACCAATGAAGCTGATAACAAAACGTTGTCAGTGAAGGATTAAAAGATGACCGTAGAGCGGCTGGTCTGCTAATGTGCTCAATGTCCTAACCAACGGAAGCGCTGCTTTTGCCCCATAAAAGATGCCCTACCCATCAAAAGTGATTTCTTTCTAAAAGGCTTCTGTTCTCGCCTATATTTCGAGCAGAAGAAACAGGTTGTCGAAGAGAAAATCTCGAGAAAATTAGCATCGTCGTGGGAGGGATCGAGGCATGCAAACACCAATATGTAGAATGTTTACCTTTTAGCGATATTTCTACCCGGTTACTATATCGTATCAGCAAGTATTGATGACTCGAAAGATGGATCATCACGTTTGTAGCTGTCGGTAATACCATTGGAATAGCGTCAGCAGTATTACTAAGGGTTGTTAACGCTTCTGTACATGCTCCAGTGAACAGATTTTTCCAGGAAGTAGCCAGGAAATAGTTAAAGTCAGATTTATCGATAACATATATACTGATTACCAGAGTTTTTTTATATATTCTGGAAATATATTAGATATGGAATAAATGAAGCCCTATTTTAGACAAGAAAAAGAATAACCTTATAATCTGCATTGGTTGCATAAACATTAATGATGAATGGCTCGATTTGTTTTTCAGATATATGATTTATTTTTAAGAGTCTGAACTTCTTGGGTACACGCATCTGTTTAACTTACCTAAAATAATCATAGCATAGGAGCACTGCGCCGTTCGCTTGGGGCCTAAGGCTGGCCAAAAACCTGAAAGCCTAGCAAAGTAGAAAAGAACAGCTGCTAAAGTTATTACCGGTGTAAAATAATCGCACCTATCGAATGTGGCAGATCAACCTTCCATTTCACGCTTAGTAGGCGTTTAAAGGATATAGTACATATAGTTTTTTACCTGCGCGAGCTTAGCTAATATTATGATATATACATACATTCTATAATTGGATTCTACAGGAGCTAATGTTGACAGGTTTGTAGACACATCCTGTAGTCACTAGCTCGTGAGTATCAGTAATCATTTCCTATCAAAATCATTCTTCACAACAAAATATAATACGTCTTCATGCTAACTTCGTGTCTTCAGCGCGAAGCAACATCACTTACGTCTAAACGTTCAAAGCATCGTTTTTGTGCTCACTACTATCCACTGTAAGTCGTTCAAATCAAAAGCTCCCTGACATCGCTCTTACGTTTTTCTTTAGTGTTTTTTCGGCCATTCCGTACGCCCAGCCGAATTACTTATCCTTTTCTCTTAAACATATATTCCTATTGAAATATATACCGGCAAGCAGAAACGCTGCCTCGTTTTACAGTATGTTTCTTAATAAAAAGAGACAATACCATAAATACTTATCTAAGCGAGTATGCGACAGAGTGCGCAGGTTTTTTAAGGTATGATCCAGCCATGTCCGGCATATACGGTTCGTCCCAATAGATCTAATGTGGCAAAATTTAAAAGAAATGATTGTGGGTGGGCGGGTAACAGTGCGTTGATCGCGCTCATTGTGTTCTTCATGGTGCAAATAGCCACGGTCACGGTCACAGCCACGCACGAGCGGCACCTCGATCTTGCGTGTCACTTACCCTTGTTTGAGGCACGCTGTTGCCGTGCACAACAAATTCTTTCCACCGTATTACCATTAACATCTCAGCCAAGTTTATCCCATCTTATTGGAGCATATCAGCAGATAATTGTTCGAAAGTGAGACATGGCTCCGCTGATTATAGAGTGCGGGACATACCTCGGCCTTTGGTACATTTATCTCTTTTCTGTTGTACTATGCAGATCGTTCACCGACTCTAATACAGCATCAGCTACCCGGCTAAGCTAATGAATAAGATGTAATGCACAGTAATCAGGGTGGCGTTTCGCATACAGCGACTTGACGCTCGTCCAGGCAGTGAGGAACTACCTGAAGTACGGTATGGCCACTGACGGGGAATAAAAGGACGACGAAGAATGTTTTGTCGAGAGGCACGCGCGCTGTAGCAACATGGTCATCATCGGTAGAGTCCACGCTTGAGGCCAGACATCGCGAACGTGATGCACAGCACTGTGCTGGGGTGATGGGGTGTTTCTCCCGACGAGATGACGAATGCACTCAGGCGTAAAACGTAGGCAAAGGCAGAGGAAAGAAATAAGTGGTAAAGTCGCCACCATCAGCAATAGCTATCGTCGCTCATCCAGGAGGGCCTTGGGCTGTCAGAAAGGAAGAAGAAATAGGAAATAGAAAGGTAAGATACATATTTCTGTGTATGTGTATGTGCTTCTGTTTGAGAAGGCCTCAAACAGAAATCACAATTATCGTGTATATGACTGGACTTTCACTCTTCACATATTGCCCCTCTATTTGATTTAGCTAAGATTCCCTGTCAAAAAAACATCAGCACACACAGATTTGTCAACTATGACATTTTTACCTATCGTAGGAATATGGCTCATGTGTCAGGTGATTGAAAACAAGAATATTGTGTTACGTTATGAATATCTACTCAGTGTCTGACCAAATTTCTCATACGTATTCTGAGTAGAAGAAAACGTACTGTCTAATATATACTTGAACATTTTTACTCTTCTAGTATTTAATTTGACGGTGCTTTGCACACAACAGAGCCGTATTTTTCATCAACGTGACTACGTATCGCTCCTTTTGGTTACATGCTTTGTCAGGGCGTATATATATAAACACTTTGCGAATACCATAAATATAGGACTGACGAAGTGATCATACCGTGAGACGCGTCACTCATAGGCTAATTCTTCACAGATTTATTATCATCATTGAGTATTCCTTATGTTTGTTAAATCGCCAACATATCTGACTGTATTTTTCAGCCGTCTGCACTAAAGTGCTTTCGCTCAAAGTTTGCTCTAGGTTGCGCTCAAACGTCGTATGCTTCTCTTGTGCTACTCGTGTCCAATTTATTTTCTCTTAATTTTCTGTCCGGTTCTCTATTCTCTTTATTTCATTGCGTCAGCTTGCCAGAGCTCCTCAGAGCTGCTTGTAGAATACCGGCTTTTCTAGGATTCTTTGTTCTTCGTCTCCCACGGGACATACTTGCATGTGGCCTTTTGTCCGTTCGGTCTCGCTTAGCCGTTGAAGCTTCGTCTGAGTCTCGCCGCTCGTGACAAGATCTAGCTTGCTCGCCTCTTGTTGTCATCATTGGTCCTTGTGTAGCCTGAAAGAGTTTTGGCCAACATTTACTCTAACCCTTTCGCTATACAAGCTACCAAATACCTCTGGATACACAGCTTCACGACTGCTACAGCAGTAAGCATAAGAACTAGAATTTAGCAACTTCAGTGGCATCGGGCATTAGTAGCAATGACAGCCGCATGCGCAGAAACAGAGGAAAGAAGTGAAGTGGTCTGCCTCGATTTGTACAGGTATTTCTGTGCGTGTGCAGACTAATACAACGAGAAAGGTGCTTGCTCGTCTGGCGACATTTTTTCGCTTCGCTTCTACGTTGACCCTATTCCAGGGGTGCCAGTCGCTGTTCCTCATGTAGTTGGACTGTTCCAGAAAGCGGAAAAAAGATTATAAGGTTGGGTGAAACGAGAGATGCTTGGTGCGAGGAGTTGTCTATGTCAAATCAGCACAGGCAGTAGCAGCAGCCGCAGTGGTCTCATGCGACGAAGGATCGTTGTTTCTGTTTCTTTAATCCAGACGGCAGTAGGCCGAAGTGTGGGTATGACCCGCCAAGCGACTGCTGTGTTTTGTCTACTGTCTGCAATGCTGCTGATTTTTCAGAAAAGGAAAGAACCTAATTCCAAAGAATTATAAGCAAAGACAGGTACTAGTTGCTAGCGAGTTGATGCTGTTGCAGAAGTGATACGAAATACGTCAAGCTATTTCGAACGTAAACTTATTACAGCTTAACTTTATGGACATTGCCACAAATCAGGACGTGACACATTTACAGGAAATAACAGCTTTAATAAGACCATTATCATCTATAACGCGTCATTGTTATTGTCAGCATTTGTTATATTAACGGTAGAGCCAGTATCCCCTTCTTTCATCGTTCTTTTTTCTATGCCCTTACCAACACTCGTCTGCTATGGCGTGTCAGCCAAATCAAAAACCTGAGACGCATTTACTACCATCTGAATCGAAATTTTGCTAGCAAAAACCCTGCCAGGCATTCTTTTAGCTGGAATGCGTCGTTTCGTTCTTGTATGTTCCCATCCGGCTTCAGTCTTTGTCCTCACTCACACCCCTTTATCGCCGAGATACGTCCGAGATGTTCATGTTTAATCATGCGACTCTGTTTACAATCTTAAGAAAAGCTAATGGTAGACCCAGGAAACAATGGGGCAAGAAAAGGAAAAGGAAAAGGCTGAGCCGGCCGTGGCCAAAACAGCCGCGTGGGACGAGTCGTAGAAGACGTTCCGTATAGAGAGTTTGGTGGGGATGAAATTAGAAGACAACGGGTTTGACCGGTCGGTTGGTAAGGCGCTCGATTCTTTCATAAGCTTTCACGTTGAACATCTGAACACGCACGTTCGTTTCTGAGTCAGCTCGTCCATCGGTCCGTCTATCTCTCGCTGCCTCTTACTTCGACAAGTTTGATGAGTTCTCTGTCCGTGTGCATAAAGCCGCAGAACACTCCAAGTGAACTTGACTCCCGGCATATCTAACAAGCGGCTTGTTTTCTCTGTTTTCCTGCACATCTAAAGTCATTCTCGCTGTTCGTAGCCTCTGCTGTGGCTCCACCCTGCTCCACATCTTCGTATCCGGACCTAAGCAGAGCGAAGAAGCGTAAAATTGCATATTTTCGGCATATATTACCTTCATCGTCAAGTCGAATGGACGTTTAACCCTTGGTATAAAAGGCTCCAGACAAACTGGCGATCCTGCGACTGCACAAACGGTAGCTGTAGCACCATACTGTTGAGAAACTGCAGGCTTGATGAGTGATAGCAGCCGTCTGACAGCCGGACCGCCAGCGATAGTTAACCTTCTTTTAGCCAGTCAGTCGGGTGATGGTGGTCATAACAGGGGTGTGAAAAGGCTGGGCGGAGCGTGCCGTTCTAGCAGACAGCGGGCTCACGTTAGACAATAACCGGAACGGTGCTATAATCTAGGAACGAAGCAGCAAAACAGTGCGTAATAGACGATGACTACTCAACTGGCAGTGATTACGAATCAGGAGCAGCAGAAGCAACCATTGCAGGAATAGCATGCGACACAATAGGTAAACTCGGCAAACTGAATCATGACCATGGTTTAACAGACGAAGATGGAGAATTGCTGAGTACGATGGTTTTATAGGATGTACACTACATGCGCAGATTGATTTGTCCCAACCGACTAATAATGTAGAAGAATCAAGAGTAATTGAATGGGCCCGTTATAGCGACTTTGTATGATTTGATTTTAGCTTTAAATAGTCGTTACAGATAAAAAAAAATATTCGCACGGCGTTTATATCTAGCGCTGACAGTGAGGACCATAACATACTTATTATGTTCAGTAAATGCAATTAGATAAGGGAGAGAGATTTTAGCTGGTTAAACCCTAATTGAAAAGTATTCGTCTCGCATACCACATACAGTAAGGTTTAATATTTACTTAGTTCACAATATTCCAATCTTGATTCAATTGAGCACGGCGGTTAACTAAGCAAAGAAACGTTTAGCGATCGAGTTAGATTGTGATTCATCTAAATATTCGCAAAACTTCATTGGAAACACCTACAGACGTTAACTAAAGGTAATTGGTATCAATACAAACAGGTATCACGCGGAACGTCCTTGTGGTCAGTCGACTACCATTACAAATACTAATATCAACTTTAACCTTAATTATATGACTATTTCTGCCGACGGGGTTAATCTGTCGTTTAGCTGACGTCAATAGCGAATACTGGATGACAACTGTAGACTTTCCCTTTGCCAAGGATAGACATTGACAAGCGGTGCTTTACGGCTAGGAGGAATAACCCGAGTTGAGGATAGTTAGTTGTATGTCCTTGTCTGTAAAAGTGGAGTTAACCCTTAGCAGTGGGCGACCAGCGTCGTTCCTGGCCAGACTTGGCCTTTGTGAAAAGCAAACTGATAGTTAAGGCTAGTGACACCAAGGGCAAATACGAGGCACAAAGGGGAGGACTAAGGGGCATCGACTAAGTGGTCTAGCTTTTTCGTTTTCTTTTCCTGTAGCTCTACAGAAAAGGCAGAATCCAGCGTTTAGGACCAAAGCTGGGGGCGAGGCGAAGGAACTGAAGAGAAGTCGTTCGCTGTCTTTTCCTTTCCCGCCTCGTTTACGAGGCTCTACAGATAACCGCTGTGGCTACTATAGGATACGCCCTCCTCCCACGTATAGGCCGTCCACAAGGGTCAGTTCGGCAGATCCGTTGGCTCCTTAGCCCTACCGACGAATCAAGGAGAATCAGTAGTAGGAGTAATAGTGGTAGTAGTGGGCCTTAACAGCAGTAGCAGGCCTTGGCAGGCTTTTTCGGCCACGATAAAGTGACACCCACGGCCGCCGTCTGTCCTTTTCTTTTTTTCTGTCTCTGGCTTTCTGCTTCTCCTTCGTGTAAGCACCATGTATATAGTTCGTGCCGACGGCCTGTTTGTCGATGATGAAGAGAGGGAAGAACTCGGGACTCGTTCCTGGGTGGGAGTTCTTTTACTACCGGAAAAAGTCCTAACAGTAATACTAAGTGGGCTTCTTTCTTTGCCACTTTCCGAAGCTGCGCATTCACTAGATGGCAATACAGCCACTCCTGCCCCTTAGCGTCGGCGGCCACTTCTTCATCGTATTGCCATCGTAACGTAAGGTCTACGTCATTCTAGCCAAGCGAAACTCTGAACTTAGGAGACTCGCAGTATATTGTTTTAATAGAATAATGATCCGAATTTTTGACAATCTATGCAGTAGATTTCAATTTTGGGCTGATTCTGGGCTTATCAATACTCAATAAACGCAATTTTAAAAGTTAAAATGTCTAAACCTCAACGAACATTATCATAAATGATGAGCGAAGTTTGACAATGTATATTTATGCAGGTATGTAAAAACTCTCGATGCGCGCAACTACCTACAATTTTACCGTCGTTAATCTGCCTATCTGACCTAATGCTTGGTAGTTTAGCCCAGATTTAAAGTTCGGTCTGTGTCATCTTTGTTCACTCAGCTTTACTAACTATACTTTATGTAAAATGTTTACATTTCTTCATAGGTTTCTTACTGTCACTAGCCAGTTAGTATTGTCACATGATAGACATGTGACAGTACTAACTGGCTAGGAAAGAGGATCATACTTTATTGTCGATAGAATTTTTTAGCAGGTTTGATACAAAATGCAGTTAAATGGCCTTTTGTTATTTTTGCCACAACATATCGTTCACCTATTGTCGTCGATAACCCAAAAAATGATCACTTTTCCTTAAGTACATTTATTCATTTTCTAACCTAAATTGTCTGTAATTATGGAGTTGTACATTGCTCTAGCCTTTAGATTTCAGCCATCACTAACAATTGACACCCGCTTTGTCTTCACTGTGATAACAATCACTTGTTTGGTAAGCGCGTAAGTGCCACCTATTATTAGACTGTTCAACGAGCAACATCCCTTCATTTAGGGAGAATGATATAACTATAACGATATCGGAGTCTGGAGGTGAACTATAGCCGGCAGTGAATACGCGCTTTAGTAGTCAAACTATAACAAATCATCGATACCACTTACGTTTCGCGGTAGCCTAGCATTACTTTTCTATAATCCCGCTCCCCTAACAACTGTCCAAGCATCAAACAGCGAAACTATCGCCTATTGCAGAATTACATGGTCCGCGTAGTTACTCGACCCTCTGCCTTTCACTGTAT